>NC_066509.1:3744518-3757018 GCF_024679095.1 Eriocheir sinensis | reverse complement strand
ACACACACACACACACACACACACACACACACACACCATTAACTCCATTATGATCTCCTGCCGTATCCAGACACCACAATACTGGCCTGCACAATGACCTGTCCGTATCCAGTGAAGGACAAACAAGTCGAGATCAGAGTCGCTGATATTGGAACGCACGCACGTAGGCATTCAGTACATACACACACACACACACACACACACACACACACACACACCACACACACACACACACACACACACACACACACACACACACACACACACACACACACACACACACACACACACACACACACATACTATAGTATTTCCATTTTGTATAAATACCCCGACACTGGACAACGTTGTATAACAACAGTCTCCAGTGTCGGTATTTATAAAATCTTTATTATCCTAAAAACGAAACAATCTCAACACTATGACCTTATTAGATTATCCAGTCATTTAATTAAATTAATTTAAAGGTATTAAGTAGCTGACATATGAGAGGAAGCGAGAAGTCTTGAGTATGTGGCAGATATGTGGGGCGGGGCTGACCCGCATAGGCCAACACCCCACCGGCCAGTTTCAAATGGAAACACTATAGTACCTTTAGGATAAATTTACTGATAGATAGAAAGGTTTTAAGAAACGTGAGAAATACAGCGCGGTTTGGTGCAAGATGCTCCGGGCTCTAAGAGAAATTGAACCAGAGCTTTGTCCCGAAGAACCGCCGGTGACCGAGAGAACCTGCCAGGGTTGAGGAAGCCGGGAGGGGGAGGGGGGAGGAGGGGAGGTCGACGATAGGGGAGTTACGTCGGGGGGAAGGATGGGGAGAGGGAGGGGTGTCTTCCTCAACAGGAACGAGTTCAGTGGAGCATATCATGGTCATTGTTGTAGAGTGTCCTCGTAAGTGTCATGGATTCCGTCAGCTGGAAGGAGCTCAACACTGTAATCCAAGTCGTCTGTATCCTTGGCCTCCTCGATGGGAACGAGTGACGGTGGAAGATTGGGCTCGTCTTCTGCAGGACCGACTTCCTCGGAGACGACGGGAGCAGATTCATGGGCGGCATGTCCTCCATTTTCAACGTTTGGGATGTCCAGCGCTTTAACAAGGTCGTTATTTTCTTCTTTGGACATGTCCAGCGCTTTAACAAGGTCGTCATTTTCTTCTTTGGACATGTCCAGCGCTTTTACAAAGTCGTCATTTTCTTCTTTGGACATGTCCAGCGCTTTTACAAAGTCGTCATTTTCTTCTTTGGACATGTCCAGCGCTTTTACAAAGTCGTCATTTTCTTCTTTGGACATGTCCAGCGCTTTTACAATGTCGTCATTTTCTTCCTTCGACATGTCCAGCGCTTTTACAAAGTCGTCATTTTCTTCTTTGGACATGTCCAGCGCTTTTACAATGTCGTCATTTTCTTCCTTCGACATGTCCAGCGCTTTTACAAAGTCGTCATTTTCTTCTTTGGACATGTCCAGCGCTTTTACAAAGTCGTCATTTTCTTCTTTGGACATGTCCAGCGCTTTTACAATGTCTTCATTTTCTTCCTTGGACATGTCCAGCGCTTTTACAATGTCTTCATTTTCTTCCTTGGACATGTCCAGCGCTTTTACAATGTCTTCATTTTCTTCCTTGGACATGTCCAGCGCTTTTACAATGTCTTCATTTTCTTCCTTGGACATGTCCAGCGCTTTTACAATGTCTTCATTTTCTTCCTTGGACATGTCCAGCGCTTTTACAATGTCTTCATTTTCTTCCTTGGACATGTCCAGCGCTTTTACAATGTCTTCATTTTCTTCCTTGGACATGTCCAGCGCTTTTACAATGTCTTCATTTTCTTCCTTCGACATGTCCAGCGCTTTTACAAAGTCGTCATTTTCTTCCTTGGACATGTCCAGCGCTTTTACAATGTCTTCATTTTCTTCCTTGGACATGTCCAGCGCTTTTACAATGTCTTCATTTTCTTCCTTCGACATGTCCAGCGCTTTTACAATGTCTTCATTTTCTTCCTTTGACATGTCCAGCGCTTTTACAATGTCTTCATTTTCTTCCTTGGACATGTCCAGCGCTTTTACAATGTCTTCATTTTCTTCTTTGGACATGTCCAGCGCTTTTACAAAGTCGTCATTTTCTTCTTTGGACATGTCCAGCGCTTTTACAAAGTCGTCATTTTCTTCTTTGGACATGTCCAGCGCTTTTACAAAGTCGTCATTTTCTTCTTTGGACATGTCCAGCGCTTTTACAAAGTCATCATTTTCTTCTTTGGACATGTCCAGCGCTTTTACAATGTCATCATTTTCTTCTTTGGACATGTCCAGCGCTTTTACAATGTCATCATTTTCTTCTTTGGACATGTCCAGCGCTTTTACAAAGTCGTCATTTTCTTCCTTCGACATGTCCAGCGCTTTTACAAAGTCGTCATTTTCTTCATTGGACATGTCCAGCGCTTTTACAATGTCGTAATTTTCTTCTTTGGACATGTCCAGCGCTTTTACAATGTCGTAATTTTCTTCATTGGACATGTCCAGCGCTTTTACAAGTTCGTCATTTTCTTCTTTGGACATGTCCAGCGCTTTTACAATGTCGTAATTTTCTTCCAAGAAGATGTCTAGCGCTTTTATAATGTCGTCATTTTCTTCCTTGGACATGGCCAGCGCTTTTACAATGTCGTCATATTCTTCCTTGGACATGGCCAGCGCTTTTACAATGTCGTCATATTCTTCCTTGAACATGTCCAGCGCTTTTACAAAGTCGTCATTTTCTTCTTTGAACATGTCCAGCGCTTTTACAATGTCGTCATTTTCTTCCTTGGACATGTCGAGCGCTTTTACAATGTCGTCATTTTCTTCCTCGGACATGTCCAGCGGTTTGACAAGGTCGTTATTTTCAGCCTTGGAAATGTCCAGCGCTTTCACAAGGTCGTTGTTTTCAGCCTTGGAAATGTCCAGCGCTTTCACTAGGTCGTTGTTTTCAGCCTTGGAAATGTCCAGCGCTTTCACAAGGTCGGATTTTTCAGCCTTGGTAATGTCCAGCGTTTTCACAAGGTCGGATTTATCAGCCTTGGTAATGTCAAGCGTTTTCACAAGGTCGTTGTTTTCAGCCTTGGAAATGTCCAGCGCTTTCACAAGGTCGTTGTTTTCAGCCTTGGTAATGTCCAGCGCTTTCACAAGGTCGTTGTTTTCAGCCTTGGAAATGTCCAGCGCTTTCACAAGGTCGGATTTTTCAGCCTTGGTAATGTCCAGCGCTTTCACAAGGTCGTTGTTTTCAGCCTTGGTAATGTCCAGCGCTTTCACAAGGTCGGATTTTTCAGCCTTGGTAATGTCCAGCGTTTTCACAAGGTCGGATTTTTCAGCCTTGGTAATGTCCAGCGTTTTCACAAGGTCGGATTTTTCAGCCTTGGTAATGTCCAGCGTTTTCACAAGGTCGGATTTTTCAGCCTTGGTAATGTCAAGCGTTTTCACAAGGTCGTTGTTTTCAGCCTTGGTAATGTCCAGCGTTTTCACAAGGTCGGATTTTTCAGCCTTCGTAATGTCAAGCGTTTTCACAAGGTCGGATTTTTCAGCCTTGGTAATGTCCAGCGCTTTCACAAGGTCGGATTTTTCAGCCTTGGTAATGTCCAGCGCTTTCACAAGGTCGGATTTTTCAGCCTTGGTAATGTCCAGCGCTTTCACAAGGTCGGATTTTTCAGCCTTGGTAATGTCCAGCGCTTTCACAAGGTCGGATTTTTCAGCCTTGGTAATGTCCAGCGCTTTCACAAGGTCGGATTTTTCAGCCTTGGTAATGTCCAGCGCTTTCACAAGGTCGGATTTTTCAGCCTTGGTAATGTCAAGCGTTTTCACAAGGTCGTTGTTTTCAGCCTTGGTAATGTCAAGCGTTTTCACAAGGTCGGATTTTTCAGCCTTGGTAATGTCAAGCGTTTTCACAAGGTCGTTGTTTTCAGCCTTGGTAATGTCCAGCGCTTTGACAATTTCGGATTTTTCATCGTTTGAGATGGCTTGCGCTTTCACAAGGTCGTTATTCTCTGCCCGGCAGGTGATCAGCGCCTTAACCAGACCATTATTTTCTTCCCAGGAGAAGGAGACGACTTCTTGCAGCCTGTCAGTTTCTTTCCTAGCGTTAGTCAGGTCACGGAGCAGGCCGTTGTTTTCTTCCCGGAATGAGAACACAACTTTTCGCATCCTGTGAATGATCTTCCCAGCCTTATAAAGGTCGTTGAGCAAGACGTTATTTTCGCGTTGCAATAAGTACAGGTCATTGAGGAGCCCGCTGTTTTCTTCTTCCAGCGCTGACCTTTGCTGTTCTTCGTGTCTCCAAGCCGCTTGTTGAGCCAGCAGCGCCCTGTGTAGGACGCTGGCTTCATCATTGGCCTGCAGCAGGAGGACGGACAGGAGGGCGTTTTGGCTGGCTAGGTCCTGCATGGCCTGCTGTGTCCGCTCCTGTTCGGCCAGCAGACCCACGGCAGTCACCCACGCCTTTTGGGCCCCGAGCTGTGCCGCCGGTGGTCCTCCTTCCCCAGGCGCGGCGGCGGGCAGCTCCTCGGCGAGCGGGGTTGTGGGGCCGAGCCCGATGCTCTCCAGGAGCAGACTGGTGACGAGGGCCCACCACAGCATCGCCAGAACAACGTCAAGGCGCATTGTGATGATGATAATTGAAGTACAGCTGAATGTAAATAAGTGCGGAAGTGAGACAACGAAGGGAAGCGAAAGTGAGCTGAGAGCCGGACAGCAAGGAAGGCAGCAGAAGTGTGTCCTCCTCTCCCTGAAGTGTTGAGGAGAGAGAGAGAGAGAGAGAGAGAGAGAGAGAGAGAGAGAGAGAGAGAGAGAGAGAGAGAAGTTGATTGAAGTGAGAGATAAATGAAGGTAACTTAGTTTGATAAAAGATCCTCCTTCTTCCTCATCGTCTTCCTCTTCCTCTCCCTCTTCCTCTTCCTCCTTCTCCTTAAATCTCACCAAGGAATGTGTTGGTTTTTATGTAATTGCAGTAACCTAACCTAACCTAACCTCCTCATCCTCCTCCTCCTTGCGGGCGATGGACAGTTACCGAACACCTGGCGTCTTGCACAGGTATATTAGTACTTACCTCTGTAGGGGAAGGGAAGGGAAGGGAGGGAAGGAAAGGGAAGGAAGGGTAGGGGAGTGAAGGGGAGGGAAAGGAAGGGAAGGGAAGGGAGGGAAGGAAAGGGAAGGAAGGGTAGGGGAGTGAAGGGAAGGGAAGGGAGGGAAGGGAAGGGAAGGGAGAGGATGGGAAAGATATGATGAAGGACAGGAAAAGGAAAGCAATTAACAGGTGTGCATTCTTCTTCTTCTTCTTCTTCTTATTATTATTATTATTATTATTTTTATTATTATTTTTTTTATTATTAGTTTTTATTATCACTTTCAAATCTTATGTCTTTCCTTAGACTTTTGCATCGTAGGTCGCTTCAGCATTTATATATATTTTTAATTTTATTATTACCATCACCTTTACTGCTGCTGCTACTACTATTACTACTACTATACTACTACTACTACTACTACTACTACTACTACTACTGCTATTTTGCCAAACTCTCGAACATAAACACACGAATTTTAATGTTTACTGAGACTGTACCTCCTCCTTAGCTCCCCTTCCACCCTTCCCTTCTTATCTCCTTCCTATCTTCCTGTCCCATCAACCCCCTTACCTCCTCCTCCTCCTCCTCCTCCTCCTCCTCCTCCTCCTCCTCAAAAGACTCAAAGACTGGCTCACTGAAAGAAAACAACGAGTTGTACTCAACGGACAGGCCTCCGAGTGGCTCCCGGTCACAAGTGGAGTGCCACAGGGGTCAGTGCTGGGACCCATACTTTTCATCATATATATCAACGACCTAGAACTAGGATTAAAATCCAATCTTTCAAAATTTGCCGACGACACAAAGGTGGGTGGGAAGGCCCTCACGACGGCAGACTGCGAAATTATCCAGAGAGCCCTGGACCAGATCACTCGGTGGTCAGAAAAATGGCAGATGTCCTTCAACACTGCCAAATGTAAAGTAATGCATATCGGATCCAGAAACAGCAACCACATATACCACATGGGTGGCGAACCACTACATGTAGTGCAAGAGGAAAGAGACCTCGGGGTCACCATCAGCAGTGACTTGAAACAAACAAAACACTGCAAGTCCGCCTGTAAGAAAGCCAATACAATGCTTGGGTTCATATCGAGGAACTTCGAATACAAGACGCCGGGAGTTATGTTATCCTTGTATAATTCGCTGGTAAGGCCCCACCTGGAATACGCCGTGCATTTCTGGTCTCCTAATTACAGGAAAGACATTAAATTACTTGAGAGAGTACAGCGCCGCGCCACGAAGATGATGCCATCACTGAGGACGAAACCCTATGAAGAACGACTCGAGCGACTCAACCTCTTCACGTTGGAAAAGAGACGACTGCGGGGAGACATGATACAAGTCTTTAAGTACCTGAACAAGCTCTGCAACGTTGATCACTCCAAACTCTTCACGCTACAAACTAACCTGAGAACAAGAAACAACGGAAAAACAATTCCAGCAAAGCGATGCAATACCGACATCGGCAGGAGTTATTTCTCGAATAGAGTTGTTCGCCACTGGAACAGCCTTCCTGCAGAAGTGGTTAGCGCAGAGACCATCAACTCCTTCAAGAAACGCATTGATCGCCACTTTGCTGCAACGGGAGTGAACTGAACGTTCCCAAGAGTAGGTACACAAGTGCTTTAATCCTTCCCTGCAAGCCACTCCTATGGCAAACGGATTGGTTAAATCACTGAACGCAGGCAGCCTAGTAATGAGCCAACAGGCTTTCTGCCGCCTGCTAGTCCATGTTTCCATGTTTCCATGTTTCCTCCCTCAGGCCATGACCGCGTAGGCCTTTCAGATTATTATTTTATTTTCTTTCCCCAAAACCTTCCTCTTTTTTTTTTCTCCTCGCTGACGACTCTTGAAATGTGAAAGGAATTGTTATTGTTCCTAATCCCCCGTTTTCTTTGTTTGTTTTCTTGTTTATTTTTTTTTTTTTTGGGGGGGAGGCTATTGTGTTCAAGCAGTTCTTTTTTTTTTGTTATTTTTGTGACGGTGATTTGTGATGGTATTTGCTGTTGTTGTTGTAGTAGTAGTAGTAGTAGTAGTAGTAGTAGTAGTAGTGTTACCATCAATATCATCATTATCTTTTTACTTCATTTTTTGCTTCACATTATTATTATTATTATTATTATTATTATTATTATTATTATTATTATTATTATTATTATTATTATTATTATTATTATTATTATTATTTTCCACTACTTAGAAATATATTTAAAACGCTAATCAGTTTTTTCCTTTTTTTCTTCCTTTTCTTCTTCTAGTAATTATTTTTTCTTTCTTTCCTTCTTCTCTTTCTTCTTCCAGTAATTAATTCTCGAGACCCACGTAGTTACTTTCTTCCCTGTTATTTGTCCTCCCACGCACAGCTAACTTTTTTTCTTCCTTTTTTTTCATTCTCTTTCTTTTTCTGTAAATTTCTCCCCCTGACATTTTTTCGTATAATTGGTACCTGGCAGCGTGTGATCGTGTGTTCGTGAGTTTGTTTATTCTCTTAATTTTGTTTGCTCCTCCTCCTCCTTCACACACTCTCTCTCTCTCTCTCTCTCTCTGTCTTCCTTATTTTCCTTTCTTTCCCTTTCTCTCTAATTTCCTCCCTTTATCCTTCCTTCTCTTTCATCTCTCTTCCTTCCTACCTTCCTTCCTTTCTCCCTTTCTTCCTTCCTTCCTTCTTTCCTTTCCTCCCATCTTCCTTCCTTCCTTATTTCCTTACCTTTCTTCCATCATCCTTCCATACATCCTTCTCTCTTTCCCTCCTTCCTTCCTTCCTTCCTCCTATCTTCCTCTCCTCCCTCCCTTTCCTCCACTTTCCTTCTCACGTCCCTCTAACTTTCTCCCTTTATTTCCCTTCCTTTCTACCATCTTCGTCAACAAGTTTCCTCATCACTTCTCCATCAAGCCAACAGAAGGAGGAGGAGGAGGAGGAGGAGGAGGAGGAGGAGGTGGTTTAGAGAGTGACAGCCCATCTCCTCCTCCTCCTCCATTTCCTCTTCACTGCGGCGTTACAAGATATCCTCCTCCTCCTCCTCCTCCTCCTCCTCTTCCCTATTAGTCTTCCCTTCCTTAATCTTTCTCTCCATCTCTCTCTTTGTCATTTTCTATTTTTTATTCTTGTTCGCTGTCTCCCTTGTCTCATTTTTTTTATTATTTTGTTATTTTATCATCTTTATCCACTTTTCCTTGTCTCCCCTCTTTCGTTTTTTTTCCTCCTTCCTTTCATTTTTCTTTTTTTTATTTCCATTCTTTATCATTTGTTTCTTCTTCACTTCCTTTTGTCTTCATTTCGGTTTTTTTACTCGTTTTTTTCTCTCCTCTTTTAATTCCATTCTCTTATTTTCCTTTCCCTCTATTTCCTTATCTTTCAATTTTCTTCATTTTCCTCATTTCCACTCCGTTCTTCTTATAGCTTCTCTCCCTTCTATTTTCCTTTCCTTATTTGTTATATTCTCTCTCTCTCTCTCTCTCTCTCTCTCTCTCTCTCTCTCTCTCTCTCTCTCTCTCTCTCTCTCTCTCTCTCTCTCTCTCTCTCTCTCTCTCTCTCTCTCTCTCTCTCTCTCTCTCTCTCTCCTTCTTGACATAATAGCAAAAGAAAGAAAAGAAAGAAAAAAAAGAAAGAATAAAAGAAAAAGTAAATAATTATGTTGTAAGGGAAAATAGAAAGGAAGATAAAGAAGAAAAAAGAAAGTTCCTGCTGCCATTTCTTTTCTTTTTCTTTTTTTTATCTTTTTTTTCTCGGCGGAAATGTCTTGTCTAAAAAGTTCGACCCGCGGTGTGTGTGTGTGTGTGTGTGTGTGTGTGTGTGTGTGTGTGTGTGTGTGTGTGTGTGTGTGTGTGTGTGTGTGTGTGTGTGTGTGTGTGTGTGTGTGTGTGTGTGTGTGTGTGTGTGTGTGTGTGTGTGTGTGTGTGTGTGTGTGTGTGTGTGTGTGTGTGTGTGTGTGTTCTCTCTCTCTCTCTCTCTCTCTCTCTCTCTCTCTCTCTCTCTCTCTCTCTCTCTCTCTCTCTCTCTCTCTCTCTCTCTCTCTCTCTCTCTCTCTCTCTCTCTCTCTCTCTCCTGTAAAATCCTGGAAAAGGTCGAAAGAGAGAGTGAGGGAGGAGGAGGGAGGAGAAGGAGGAAGGAAGGAAAGGAGAGAGGAGAGAGAAGGAGAGAAAGGAGGGGGGTGGGAAGAAAGGAGGGAGAGAAAGGGAAGGGTGGGGAAGGAAGGGAAAGGGAGAGAGAGAGAGAGAGAGGGAGGGAAGAGAAAGAAATGGAGAAGGGAATGGAGGAATGGAGAGAGGAGGGAGGAGAGGAAGGGACAGGAAGCAGGTAGGAAAAGAAAAGGAGAGGGCAAGGAGGAGAGAGAGAAGTGAGGAGAGGAAGAAAGAGGGTGAGTAGTAGGAGAGAGAGAGAGGGGAGGAAGTGGAGGAGAAGAGGGATATAAAGGAAAGCGGAAGTTTTATAGGAGAGAGAGAGAGAGAGAGAGAGAGAGAGAGAGAGAGAGAGAGAGAGAGAGAGAGAGAGAGAGAGAGAGAGAGGATTGTGATAGTGGGGAGGTAGAAGACATTCTATTCTCTTTTCAATTTACTTTTCAAACGTTAGACGTGTCCCTGTGTGTGTGTGTGTGTGTGTGTGTGTGTGTGTGTGTGTGTGTGTGTGTGTGTGTGTGTGTGTGTGTGTAGCTCTATGATTTTTTTGGCGTCGATTGAGGTCACACACACACACACACACACACACACACACACACACACACACACACACACACACACACACACACACACACACACACACACGCACACAAACACACACATTTGAAATATTAAGCAAGAAAACTTTTATTCTTTCTCCTCCTCCCCTCCTTCTCCTCCTCCTCCTCCTCCTCCTCCTCCTCCTCCTCCTCCTCTTTCTCACCTTTAAGAGCGAGGTGGAGAGAAATACCTAAAGAAAAGGCGTCATAAGTCAGCGATTTTCTTTGTGGACGAGGAGGAGGAGGAGGAGGAGGAGGAGGAGGAGGAGGAGGAAGAGGAGGAAGCAGATGAAAAAGAAAATGAAGCAGTAAAAGAATTGGAAGACGATAAGAAGATTGATGATGAAGAGAAGATGGAGGAGGAGGAGGAGGAGGAAGAGGAAGAGGAAGAAGAAGAAGAAGAGGAGGAAGAAGACAAAGAAGACACAAGAGAACACGAAGGAAACTATTTTAACGTTTAGTAGATATCACATTAAGGAGGAGGAGGAGGAGGAGGAGGAGGAGGAGGAGGAGGAGGATTAAGGCGGAAACACGGCAGGAGGGAGAGGAGGAGAGAAGGAGAGATGGAGAAAAGAATAAGTGAAGAAACTGATTGGATTCTGCCCCGGGGAAGGAAAGGGAGGGAAGGGGAAGGAAGGGGAAGGAGGGAGAGTCTTGAAAGGTGAGGAGAGGGGTCAAAGGAAGGAGGAGGGGGAGAAGGAAGGGGAGGGAAGAGGGAAGAAGGTGATAGAGGTGAGGGAAATGGTATAATGAAGTGAGAGGAGGAGGAGGAGGAGGAGGAGGAGGAGGAGGAGGGTAAGAAATCATTGAGTAAGGTGGAAACAGGCTTTGTACAGGTAATGAAAGCCTGAGGGAAATGAGACTTGGGTAGGTGGAGGGGGGTGGAACAATGTGGAGTGAATGGGTGGAGGGAGGATAGAGTGGACCAGGGAGGGACAGAGGGGAGAACGGGGTGGAGTAGTATAGTACAGTGAGTTGCAAGGTGGAGTAATGTGGAACGGGGTGGAACAGACGTAAAATGGAGTGGAGCAAGAGTGGGACTGGTGGAAGAGAAAGGTAATGGGTTGGAAAAGTGGATGAAATGGAGGAAAACGGATGGAACAGGGTGAAATAAGGTGGAACAAAGTGGAATGGGTTGGTATAGGGTGGAACGAGATGGTAAACGAGGTGGAACAGGGTGGAGTAGGGGGAGAAACAGGGTGGAACAGGGTGGAACGGGGGTGATAAGGTTGCAAAAGGGTGGAACGGGTTGAAAAATTGTTGGGACAGGGCACAACGAGGTGGATTAGAGAGTGGAATGACAGAGAACTGGCTGGAATAAGGTGGAACAAGTTAAAACAAGGTGGAACAAGGTGGATAAGAGAGTGGAATGACGGGGAACGAACTATAATAAGGTGGAACAAGGTAAAGCGAGGTGGAAGAAAGTGGAACGCTGCTGGAAAATAGTGGAACAAGTGAAATAGAGCGAAAAGGAGTGGAGCAAGGTGGAAGAGCGTTTTATTTTATATATTATTTTGTTTTATTAAGGTTATGTCCTGAAGTGGATGGGGGTGGAGGAGGGGGTTAACCTAATATCCTCCTCCACCTCCCTCCACCCCTTACCTCCACCCGCTACCTCCCCTTCCCCTCCACCCTCATCTCCCTTCACCTTCCACCCTTTCCCTTCCTCTCCACTTTCCCCTCCATCCCAACCTCCCCTTTTCCCTTCACCCTCAGCTCCCTTTACCTTCCACCCTATAACTCGCTCTTCCACCCTTCCCCTTCCTCTCCACTCCATCCCCTCTTCCCTCCACCCCTCACCTTCCCTTTTTCCCAGGTGTAGCGCTCCCCGTCCCTCCCACACACCTGTCAGTGGCAGGTGTGTGGTTCAGGGGCGGCGCTGCGGTCTGATGTGGTGTTATTTTGTCCCAGGATAATATGGTTCGCCGCTACAAACTCTATATAATTTTTTTCTCTGGCGCTATGTACGGTCTGTCTGTCTTTATATCTATCTACGTACTTCCTTCCTATGTCTGTCTATCTCCTCTTCTTCTTCTCTTCTTCCCTGTCTCCCTTTCTCCTTCACTTCTCCCTGGGGTTTTCTACAGGGTCAATCTTTTTATTTATTTTTTATTTTTTATCTATGAATACTCCTTCCTGTCTGTCTGTCTGTTCCCCCTTTTTATCTGCCTTCTCTTCCCTGTCTTATTTCCCGTCTGTGTGTTATTTTGTTCCGTCTACCTTCTGTCTCTCCTGTCTACCTTCTGTTACCCGTCCTTCCCTCCTGTCTGTCTGTCTGTTTGTTTTCTCTTTCCCTTCCTTGTTCTCTACTTTGTTGTCTCCTCTCTCTCTCTCTCTCTCTCTCTCTCTCTCTCTCTTCTCTTCTCTTCTCATCCACAGCCTGTCTATCTTCCTCTCTCTCTCTGTATGGACTTCAGCCTGTCTGTCTCTCCCTCTCTTCTCTTTCCTTCTCTCTTTCTGTCTCCGTATTTCTCGAATATATAGTGACTGTCAAGCCTTTTATTTTGGGGGGAGGTATTTTGCTAATGGACAGACAGACAGACAGGCAGACAGACAGACAGACAGACAGACGAAAACATCCCCATCTTCACTACACGGATAATAATAATAATAATGATCGTAATAATGATGATAATAATAGTAATAATAATGACGATGATAGCAATAAAAGTCCGCGCAAAGTTGCATCATAACAGTGGCC
>NC_066509.1:3654518-3739518 GCF_024679095.1 Eriocheir sinensis | reverse complement strand
AAAAAGAAATCCTGGTCTACATTTTTTTCTCTCTCATTATTTCTATTTCCATAAAGTCCTGCAGCTATTAAGGGACACAGCTGCTGGCGGCGTCCGAGCGGCTGGCGGGGAGGGAGGAAAAAAAAATTATATATCGTGGGCTTAGAGTTAAAATATATATGTAGTTATTGTGCGATGTGATTTACGATTTGGACTGAGCTGAAATATTTCCTCTGCTGTCTGGTGTGTCCATCCGGGCTTGAGGAAGGGACGGAAGGAAGGAAGAGAGGGAGGGGAGGAGGGGAGGAAGGAAAAGTGAATTGACGATTGAAGGGATGAAGGAAAGAAGGATATAGGAAAGAGGAAAGGAGGATGGGTGGGAAAGGGAGAAAGAAAGAAAGGAATGCAGGAACAGGAATAAGAGGAAGGAAGGGAGGAAGGAAGGAAAAGTAAATTGACGATTGAAGGGATGAAGGAAAGAAGGATATAGGAAAGAGGAAAGGAGGATGGGTGGGAAAGGGAGAAAGAAAGAAAGGAATGCAGGAACAGGAATAAGTGGAAGGAGGGAAGGAAGGAAGGAAGGAAAAATGAATTGAAGATTGAAGGGATGAAGGAGAGAAGGATATATAAAAGAGGAAAGGAGAAAGGAAGAAAGAAACGAATGCAGGAACAGAAATGAGAGGAAGGAAGGAAGGAAGGGAGAAAGGAGGGAAGGAAAGAAGGAAGGAAAAATGAATTGACGATTAAAGGGATGAAGGAAAAAAGGATATATAACAGAGGAAAGGAGGAAGGAAGAAAGGAAGGAATGCAGGAAGGAAGGAAGGGAGGAAGGAAGGATTTTATAGTGAGAGAAAGATGGAAGAAAGGGAGGGAAAGAAGAAGGGAAGAAGGATATAGTAGGAAAGGAAGGAGGGTGGGAGAAAGGGAAAATGAAAGAAAGGAAGGAAAGGAAGAAAGGATTAGCGATAGGATGAAAAAGAAAATCGAAAGAAGAAAGAGAGAAGGAAAAAGAAAGAAAATAACGACAAAAGACGAAAGAAAGAAGGAAAAGGAGGAAAGAAAGGAATGAGGGAAATATAAAGAGAGAAAGAAAAGAAAAAGATAAAGAAAATAAAGGAAGGAAGGTCAACGTGGGTGTCACCTCTGAAGGCAAAATGTAAAATAGAATCTGAAACTCTACCGAATCCAATTTTATGTCGAAGGTGAAACTGAATTCCTTGAGACGGTGATAAAGGTTAGGAGTCAATGTCTTCCTCCTCCTCCTCCTCCTCCTCCTCCTCCTCCTCCTCCTCTTTCTCCTCCTCCTCCTCTTCTGCTCCTTCTTCCTCCTTCTTCATATCTTCCTTCCTCTATACTTTCTGCTGTTCAATTTCTTTTCCTGCCTTTTCAGTATCTTCCTCCTCCTCCTCCTCCTCCTCTTTCTCCTCTTCCTCCTCCTCCTCTTCTCCCTTCTTCCTCCTTCTTCATATCTTCCTTCCTCTATACTTTCTGGTGTTCAATTCCTTTTTCCTTTCTTATTTTCTACTTCCTTTCCTTCTTTTCTCTTTCAAATCATCTTCCTTTCTCTTCTCTTCCTCTTTACTCCTCTCTTCTTCTCTTCGTCCTCTTCTCCCTCCTTCCTCTACTTTCTGTTGTTCGATCTTTCTCCTTCAGTTCCTCTCCCTTCCTCCTTCAATTCTTCTTCCTTTCTATTCTCCTCTTCTTCTTCTTTCCTCCTCTTCTCCCTCCTTTCTCCAACTCCGCTATCTCTTTTTTTCCTTTCCTTTCTGCTGTTCTATCCTTTTTCCTTCTTTCCTTCATTTCCTCTTCTTCTTTCCTCTCTTTCTCCTCTCCTTTCTGCTGTCATATCCTCTCTCCCTTCTTTTCCACCTCCTCTCCTTTCCTCCTTCATTTCTTCCCTCCTCATTTTCCTCCTTCTCCCTTCTTCTTTATCTCTTTCTCTCTCCTTTCTCCTGTTCTATTTTTTCTCCCTCCTCTGTTTCCTATCCCTTCTTTCCTCCTTTGTATCTCCATCCTTTCTCTCCGCATCTTTCCTCTGTATTCTCTATTTCCTCTCCTTTCCTCCTTCCTTCATCTCTTCCTCTCCTCTCTGTTGTCCTATCCTTTCCATTTCCTTCACTTTTCATCCTTTTTCTTCTCATGTCTCTCCTGTCCCCTCCACCTCCTGTCCTTCTTTCCTCCTTCCTTCATCTTTTCCTCTCCTTTCTCTTTCCTTCACTTGTCTTCCTTTTTCTTCTCATCTGTCTCTCGTCTCCTCCACCTCCTCTTCTTCTTTCCTCTCTCTTTCAACTCTTCATTCTTCCTCCTCTCTTCTCTTGTCTCCTCCACTTCCTCTTCATCCTTTCTCCTCTCCTCTCCCCCTTGGTTCCTCCACTTCCTCGCCTTCTTTCCTCTCCTTCACCTCTTCATTCTTTCTCCTCTCCTCTTTCTCCTCTTTATCCTCTGACGAAGGAGAGTAAAACCATAAGTAATAACCTCGCTATAACTAAACTAAAGATGAAGGAGAAAGTAAAATATTAAAGTGTCTTAAAAATACATACATACAGAGAGAGAGAGAGAGAGAGAGAGAGAGAGAGAGAGAGAGAGAGAGAGAGAGAGAGAGAGAGAGAGAGGATTATGTCGTTAAGAGCGTCTGCAAAGTCGTATTGATGGAGTTACTCGTAAAAGGATTATAAGTAAAAATAGAAAAAATAAATAAAATGTTCCTAGCAATGTCAGCTGATCTTGTAACACGCGCACGCACGCACGAACACACACACACATACGTTAATACACACGCACATACTCACATAAAAAAAAACATACATATTCTTCCTCTTCATTTTCTTTTTTCTTTTTTTTCATAATCATCATCTGCTGCTTCTTTCTTCCTCCTCCTCTTCCCCCTCTTCTTCTCCTTCTTCTTCTTTCTTCCTCCCTCCCTCCCTCACTGAAAAAAAAGAAAAGAAAAGGAAAAAGAAAAAAATAAAGTCTCGCCTCATAACGCACCCGCCTGCCTTAGTGCTTTAATTTATCTATTCGGCGCCCACTTTAGTCGCCTGCATAATAGATGAAGGCACTTTGAATATTCTCTCTCTCTCTCTCTCTCTCTCTCTCTCTCTCTCTCTCTCTCTCTCTCTCTCTCTCTCTCTCTCTCTCTCTGAGGCAAGGTTCCGGCGCTCAGGGGGGGCTGCCTCCACCACCTCTAATTGGTGTAACTGCCACAGTTTCGTTCACTGTAAGGAATATCAAAATAAACATATAGAATGTTCAACAAAGTCTTCTGCAAACAGAACATCCGACGCGTTGTTCCCGGCACTTGCCTCGTGGTGGGCGATGCGTTTTCACCTTCCAGGAGGCGTCTGGCCACGTCTCTTCCCATGCCCTGCTGGACCTGGAGTACCTCTTCAGGTGCAGCAGCAAGCCAGGTGCCGGCGCCATGCAGGTCAAAATCTGCGTGGTGCTGCGCTACGGCGGGAAACGTGTGGCCCGCGCTGACCTGGAAGAGTTTCTCGGCCAGCTGACGCGTGGTGGCCGCCTGGACTCTTTCTTCCTGTATGTACACGAAGAAAAAGTCGCCCTCCTGCAGGCCAATCAGCCGATTACGGACCCAGGTACGGAATGGCTTTTTGAGGGAGAGCCACGAGGCACACACACAATGGTTAAGGCTGAGACTCATGAAGAATATGATGATACTAACGAATTGGAAGACTGTACTGACGAACACTACGAAGAATGGAAGGCTTACCTCGACAAGGCATTCTCCGTTGAGGATGAAGATGATATCGACGAACTGGAAGACAGCAATGAAGACAACTACAAGGAATGGAAGGCTTACCTCGACAAGGCATTCTCCGTTGAGGATGAAGATGATATCGACGAACTGGAAGACAGCAATGAAGACAACTACAAAGAATGGAAGGCTTATCTGGAAAAGGTATTCTCCGTTGATGATGATGATGATGCAGACGAGGTGACCTCCGAGTTGCGGGAAGCCTCCGATGCAGGGAATGAAGGAGCAGACGAGGTGACCTCCGAGTTGCGGGAAGCCTCCGATGCAGGGAATGAAGGAGCAGACGAGGTGACCTCCGAGTTGCGGGAAGCCTCCGATGCAGGGAATGAAGGAGCAGAAGAGGTGACCTCCGAGTTGCGGGAAGCCTCCGATGCAGGGAATGAAGGAGCAGAAGAGGTGACCTCCGAGTTGCGGGAAGCCTCCGATGCAGGGAATGAAGGAGCAGAAGAGGTGACCTCCGAGTTGCGGGAAGCCTCCGATGCAGGAAAGGAAGGAGCAGAAGAGGTGACCTCCGAGTTGCGGGAAGCCTCCGATGCAGGAAAGGAAGGGGAAGCCTCCGATGCAGGAAAGGAAGGGGAAGCCTCCGATGCAGGAAAGGAAGGAGCAGAAGAGGTGACCTCCGAGTTGCGGGAAGCCTCCGATGCAGGAAAGGAAGGAGCAGAAGAGGTGACCTCCGAGTTGCGGGAAGCCTCCGATGCAGGGAATGAAGCAGCACGCGAAGCGACGTCCGCAGACCAGGAAGATTCCCGTCAAGGCGAGTCTTCTGCACCAGTGGCAGTCTCTGCCAACCCCGCCACTGCCTCTCACGCTTACCGCAGCCTGGCTGTGCCTCATAGATTCATCAGCCGCCTTGCAGGCCCCGGGGACCGCTACCTCGAGGATCTGCGGCGGAGCTATGGGGTACAAATCACGCGGACTAAGCGAACCCTTCATGTGAAGGGCCACAGAGATTCAGTTCTGCAGTGCCACGACTTCATTCGTGCCAAAATAGCAGAGTGGCGGAGGTGCGAGGCCGCTGAGGCTCATTAAGCGACCTACAGACACCTGGGACGGTCCGGTAACAATGCTCGTGACCTCTGTGAAGGAAAGGGTGCTGGAAACGAGGCGACCTCCGAGTTGCGGGAAGCCTCTGTGAAGGAAAAGGTGCTGGCGAAGAGGTGACCTCCGAGTTGCGGGAAGCCTCTGTGAAGGAAAAGGTGCTGGCGAAGAGGTGACCTCCGAGTTGCGGGAAGCCTCTGGTGTATATATCTTATCTTATTGTTTCTTATTATCTAGACGTTATGTAACTGTTGTACTTGTCATCCACTGCACTTCCGTTATTATTGTATCAGTAATGGTAATAATGATAACAAAATTACTACTATACTACTACTGCTTCCACTACTACTACTACCATGGTAAGACCGCACCTTGAGTATGCAGTACAGTTCTGGTCTCCTAGTTACAGAAAGGACATTGATTTACTGGAAAGGATTCAACGACGCGCCACGAAGATGATTCCAACCTTAAGGGCTCAACCGTCCGATGAACGACTCAAGCGACTCAATCTCTTTACAGTGGAGAAAAGACGCCTACGAGGGGATATGATTCAAGTCTTCAAGTACCTGAAAAAGTTCAATAACGTCGGTTACTCCAAATTCTTTGAACTGCAAACCAACTCAAGAACTAGAAATAACGGTTTACCCATTTAGTCGAGTCGATGTAACACAGACATTGGAAGGAGTTTCTTTTCAAACCGAGTCATCCGCCACTGGAACAATCTTCCCTCAGAAGTAGTAAATGCGAATACCATCAACTCCTTCAAATATCGAATCGACCGTCATTTCATTGTGTCAGGAGTAAACTGAACACCGAGGTGCTTTCATCTGTTCCTCAAGCCCCAAGTGGCTGTCGAGCAGATTAAATCACCAAAGCGGACAACCTCGTAATGAGCCAATAGGCTTTCTGTTGCCTGCATTTCCGTGTTTCCGTGTTTCCCTGTTTCCTCCTCCTCCTCTTCCTCCTCCCCTTGTCAATCTCAGTTATCATACATCAGAGACACAAATTTAGAAGCAAGGAAGATAGATTAAGTCAATACAGCATCTCTCTCTCTCTCTCTCTCTCTCTCTCTCTCTCTCTCTCTCTCTCTCTCTCTCTCTCTCTCTCTCTCTCTCTCTCTCTCTCTCTCTCTCTCTCTCTCTCTCTCTCTCTCTCTCTCTCTCTGTGTGTGTGTGTGTGTGTGTGTGTGTGTGTGTGTGTGTGTGTGTGTGTGTGTGTGTGTGTGTGTGTGTGTGTGTGTGTGTGTGTGTGTGTGTGTGTGTGTGTGTGTGTGTGTGTGTGTGTGTGTGTGTGTGTGTGTGTGTGTGTGTGTGTGTGTGTGTGTGTGTGTGTGTGTCTGTCTGTCTGTCTGTCTCTCTGTGTGTGTGTGTGTGTGTGTGTGTGTGTGTGTGTGTGTGTGTGTGTGTGTGTGTGTGTGTGTGTGTGTGTGTGTGTGTGTGTGTGTGTGTGTGTGTGTGTGTGTGTGTGTGTGTGTGTGTGTGTGTGGAGTCTGTCTTATCTGTCTGTCTGTCTGTCTATCTGTGTGTGTGTGTGTGTGTGTGTGTGTGTGTGTGTGTGTGTGTGTGTGTGTGTGTGTGTGTGTGTGTGTGTGTGTGTGTGTGTGTGGAGTCTGTCTTATCTGTGTGTCTGTCTGTGTGTGTGTGTGTGTGTGTGTGTGTGTGTGTGTGTGTGTGTGTGTGTGTGTGTGTCTGTCTGTGTGTGTGTGTGTGTGTGTGTGTGTGTGTGTGTGTGTGTGTGTGTGTGTGTGTGTGTGTGTGGAGTCTGTCTTATCTGTGTGTCTGTCTGTGTGTGTGTGTGTGTGTGTGTGTGTGTGTGTGTGTGTGTGTGTGTGTGTGTGTGTGTGTGTGTGTGTGTGTGTGTGTGTGTGTGTGTGTGTGTGTGTGTCTGTCTTATCTGTGTCTGTCTGTGTGTGTGTGTGTGTGTGTGTGTGTGTGTGTGTGTGTGTGTGTGTGTGTGTGTGTGTGTGTGTGTGTGTGTGTGTGTGTGTGTGTGTGTGTGTGTGTGTGTGTGTGTGTGTGTGTAAGGCATGGCAACGCATTATTACTATAGTCTTACAAGGTTATTATCAAGGACACTCTTTATTGTTAGATAAGCTTCTCCTCCTCCTCCTCCTCCTCCTCCTCCTCCTCCTCAGATAATCAGCCTCTTCTTGTTATCTCTTGTGGTCACTGGGAGAGAATTATCCTCCTCTTCCTCTTCTTCTTCTTTTTCTTCTTCTTCTTCTTCTTCTTTTATTTTTATTTTCTTCTTTTTCTTCTTCTTCTTCTTCTTCTTCTTCTTCTTCTTCTTTTTTCTTCTTCTTCTTCTTCTTCTTCTTCTTCTTCTTAGAGAGAGAGAGAGAGAGAGAGAGAGCATTGAATTGTGTTGCGTGAGTTGTATTTTTCTTTCATTTAATTAATTTTTGTGTTGAAGTTCGTTTATTGACACACACACACACACACACACACACACACACACACACACACACACACACATTTGGTAAGGCTTTAATAGAGGTTGTGTATGTGTGGGTATTTCCGTGGGTAGTGTTATGAGCCTATACACACACATATACGTCTACTGCATTAGTGAAAAGTGGAAGCATTAGTATTGAAGAGGAGGAGGAGGAGGAGGAGGAGGAGGTGTGAATAAGTAAAGGGAAAGTGATATTAACCAGAAGAAGAAAAATAAGAAAAAGAACTTGAAGAAAAAGAATTAAAACAAGAACAAGAAAAAGAAGAAAACTAAAACAACTACAACAAGAAAAATAAAAAGGAACAAGAAGAACAACAAGGACAAAAAGGAAAAGAAAAAAGACCTCGAAGAGAAAAATAAAAAGAAAAACGAGAAGAAGAAAAAAGTAAAAGAAAAACGAGAAGAAGAAAAAAAAGGTAAAATGACTAGAACATGAACAAGAATAACAACAAAATGAAGAACAAAAGAACAAGAAAAAAGAAAAAATAATAAAACAACAAAACGGAAAAGAGAAAAAGAACAAGAACAACAAGGACAAAAAGGAAAAGAAAAAAGACCTCGAAGAAGAAAATAGAATAAGAAAAACGAGAAGAAAAAAAAAGGTAAAATAACTAGAACATGAACAAGAATAACAACAAGATGAAGAGCAAGAACAAAAATAATAATAAAACAACAACAAGAAAAATAACAAAAAAAGAACAAGGGGACAAAAAGGAAAAGAAAAAAATCGAACAAAAAAAAAAACGAGAAGAACAAGAAAATAGATAAAATGACTATAACATTACCAAGAACGACAAGAAGCAACCTCCAGGAATATCACCATTGCTACACGACGCTTGCATTACATTACACACTCCACACGCCGCCTTGAATTCACTAGCTCCTGATGTCTGGTGTTTCTGGCGGCGGTGAATTATGCCGCACACGCACGCCGGGCACCGAGGCTTGAAGGCACTGAGAGACATATTAAGCATTTCCCCGCCCGAGCACACACACATTGGACAAGGCTTTCGTGGGAGTTTGCCCTTCTGGTAGTTTAACCTTTCCTCTGTGCCGTGAACCTAAGAAAACACTCATAGAACCCGACTGATCTCGTTTTGGGCATTTCCAGGGGTACTTTTATGACCCTTCTGGTAGTTTAACCTTTCCTCTGTGCCGTGAACCTAAGAAAACAATCATTAGAACCCGACTGATCTCGTTTTGGGCATTTCCAGGGGTACTTTTATGACCCTTCTGGTAGTTTAACCTTTCCTCTGTGCCGTGAACCTAAGAAAACACTCATTAGAACCCGACTGATCTCGTTTTGGGCCTCTGGAAATAGGTGAGTTGATGTGGTGTGTGTGTGTGTGTGTGTGTGTGTGTGTGTGTGTGTGTGTGTGTGTGTGTGTGTGTGTGTGTGTGTGTGTGTGTATACTTTTAATACTTTCAACGTTCCTCTCACGCCACGCACTGATAGAACAGGAAGGAACAAGGAGGGAGGGAAACGGAGAAAATAAGTGAGGTAGGAGGAAGAGAAGGCAAGAAAGAGAGAGGAGATAAGGGAAGTGATGTGGAAGGAAAAGAGGAAAGGAAGAACGGCTGCAGTGAAGAGATAAGCTAACAGACAAACACTCGCATCATCAAACGTTTGTGGCTCCTGTGACGAACGTTTTTCAAGGCCGAGAGAGGAGCTACACCGGGCTGTCACGAGTGCTTTCTTTTCCCCGTTCACACAGCGGAAGCCTCGCAAAACCACCGCCAGGCTCAGGAAACTAACTACCTATGGAAATTCCCCCTCGACAACTTCCGCGAGAGACCCTTTGGGAGTATAGATGGTATGAAGTAGATAAGCCTTCGAAGAGTTTGATAATATATGTACCAAAGATAGTTCTCGTGTGTGTGTGTGTGTGTGTGTGTGTGTGTGTGTGTGTGTTGAAATCTGGTTATGTGGAGAAATTAAACTATATGTGGCTTTTGATATAGTTTGGTGCGTAGACATTTTCCCTCCTCCCTCCCTCCTCTCTTCACATCTTCCCTCCTTCCTTTCCTCTCCATATTTATACAAATCTTCCCTCTTCCTTCCTTCCTTTTCCATACCTATACTAATCGTCCCTCCTTTCTTCCTCCACATACACGTCTTCCCTCCTCTTTTCTTCCTCCATACACACATCTTCCCTCCTCTCTCCTTCATCCACGTCTTCCCTTCTTCCTCCTTATATGTGAGTGCAGGTGTGAAAATGTGCAGGTGTCTTTTGCAGGTGTGGGGGGCGTCAGGTGTGGCCCAATCTACTCCCAAGGGTCTGGCAGTCAGGTGTTTCTGTTTGTCTGTCTGTCTGGTCTGTCTGTCTGTCTGTCTGCCTGTATGTATGTATGTATGTATGTATGTATGTATCTCTCTCTCTCTCTCTCTCTCTCTCTCTCTCTCTCTCTCTCTCTCTCTCTCTCTCTCTCTCTCTCTCTCTCTCTCTCTCTCTCTCTCTCTCACACACACACACACACACACACACACACACACACACACACACACACACACACACACACACACACATCTTCACGGCCACTTAATCACCATAGCAATCAGTCCGTTCTCTTATCTAAGCCTTAGGGCGGGAAGGGAGGAGAAGGGAGAGGGCGGAGGGGACAGTCAGGTGGTCAGTCAGTGAGGTCAGCCGTCAACCACTCCGTCAGTCAGGGTCAGCTCGTGGCCGTCGAAACACTCGCTGGTTGTGGTGGTAGTGGTTGTGGTGAAGTGCATTGTCTGACCTCACGTGTTTGACCTCCGTAACCTCATTGCCTGATTCGTGACCTCGTTTACCTGTTTTATCCGTCTTAAGCTTAATGTGTTTACCTGTGTTTATTTCTGGGCAGCTTGTTTACTTCCTTCGTGGCTGAAACCTCCTGCCTACCTGTCCATCCCTCCCCATCTGCTCCATCTTTCTGTCTCCGGGTCTTCCTGCTGTCCCTATTTCACCTCCTCCCTTGTCTGTCTGTTTTCTGCTTTATTTTCTGTCTTGTTTCTTTGCTAACTTGCTCGGTGGGTCATCCTGCTGTTCACATTTCGCCTCCCTCTTCTGCCTGTCTTCTTAACCTGCTGTGTCGAGTCTTGGTAACTTGCTCAGTGGGTCATCCTGCTGTCCATATTTCGTCCCCTGCTTCCCCTTCTGCCTGTCTTCTTAACCTGCCGTGTTGAGTCTTGGTAACTTGCTCGGTGGGTCATCCTGCTGTCCATATTTCGTCCCCTGCTTCCCCTTCTGCCTGTCTTCTTAACCTGCCGTGTCGAGTCTTTGCTAACTTGCTCAGTGGGTCATCCTGCTGTCCATATTTCGTCCCCTGCTTCCCCTTCTGCCTGTCTTCTTAACCTGCCGTGTTGAGTCTTGGTAACTTGCTCGGTGGGTCATCCTGCTGTTCACATTTCGCCTCCCTCTTCTGCCTGTCTTCTTAACCTGTGTCGAGTCTTGGTAACTTGCTCAGTGTGTCATTCTGCTCTCCATCTTTTTCCTCCTGGTCTTTCTTCTGCTCTATACACCGCCTTTCACCTTCCGACTCATCTATTTCTCCATTCGACTCATCTACTCACTCGGTGGCTTATTCTGCTCCTCATAGATTCTGCTGTCCTTATTTCACCTCCTGCATCCTCTTCTGCCATAGTTACCGCCTCCAAGCTCCTCTCCCACTTACCCATTCTCCTCCTCCATTCGTCTCATCTACTCACTCGGTGGCTTATTCTGCTCCTCATAGATTCTGCTGTCCTTATTTCACCTCCTGCATCCTCTTCTGCCATAGTTACTGCCTTCAACCTCCTCTCCCACCTACCTATTCTCCTCCTCCACTCACTGACTTCCTCCACTCGTCTCATCTACTCATTCTGCTGTCCATATTTCACCTCCTGCATCCTCTTCTGCCATAGTTACTGCCTTCAACCTCCTCTCCCACCTACCTATTCTCCTCCTCCACTCACTGACTTCCTCCACTCGTCTCATCTACTCCTGCTGTCCATATTTCACCTCCTGCTTCCTCTTCTTCTTTATCCACTTCCTCCCTCAACCCGTCTCACCTCCTCCCCCTCCTCCTCCCTCACTCGTCTGCTTGTCCACATCACCGGCACTCATGAGCTTCCAAGGCGCTCTGTGCTTATAGTCTGTTCGGAGCATGAAGTCGGTTCAGGGTGGAGCTGGTATCGTCGTTTACCTCTACCCATGCTGCCAAATCAGCCTTCGTACATGCGTCTCTCTCTTATTTCCCATTCATGTGCTATTTGAAAGCGATATTTTATATATTCTGTATATAGTAAAGGAAGCTACGTAGTATAATGAGTGTCGATGTTTAGGATTATAACAAGGATTTGTATAAATTCTATGACATGTGGCAGCGATTTTTTCCCATGGTGCCACGTTGTGGTGGTGGTGGTGGTGGCCGGTGTGTCCCCCTAGGTCCCTCCCCCGGGTCAAGAGGGAGAGAGAGAGAGAGATAAACAGGTGGGTTGTGGGTGGGTAGGCCGGGAGAGAGTGCTAATCTGATAATTGGCGGTCGAACTGGCAGCGCCGCACTCATGGGAATTCTGGAATCTGCCACACCTTGAACCGACTTCATGCTCCGAACAGACTATAGTGTTTGGACCCTTCGTGGCTCTCTCCCTCCTGCTGATGGTGGCGGTCTTCCTTCTCCTGTGTCCCTCCCGCACCCCCCCGCCGCCCCTCCACGCCCTTGAGAGTGTGTCCTGCCCGGCTACAGGGGACACGTACTGCACTCCCTTCTCGCATGGAAAGTCTGCTTAAAGTGCCCTGTGTTATCGTGTAAGAGGGACTTTAGTTCGGTTATCTCCCTTACGTAAGAGAGTGTATAGTGCATGATAACGAGGGGATACGATGATGAGGTGATTAGTTTGAAACGTGAGCTTTCGTTATGGTTTGTGTGCCAAGGAGAATTGCTGACCGGACTTGTGAGGGTTTAGAAGAGAAGGTTATACGTGTTGATGTTTAAAGTAAGAACATAAGAACATAGGGAAACTGCAAGAGGCCGAGTGGAGAGTATAATCGTGTCTCATCGAACTACGAACAGAATCAAATAGGAAGTCGATAAAGCAATGAAGAGCAAAGTAAGAAAGGGAAGAGTAGGAGTCACATAACTGAAGGAGAAAGAAAAGGAGAACATTCGAGTGAAGAACTTGACGAAAAAGTTGAAGTCTGACCAAGGATTAACAGGACCAAATGAAAAGCAGAAAATTCGAGTGAAGAACTTGACGAAAAAGTTGAAGTCTGACCAAGGACTAACATAACCAAATATAGCAAATCGATACAGCAATGTCGAGCAAAGTAAGAGAGAGATAACTGAAAAAAAAAAGTAGAACAATAAAAGTAAAAACCTAGACTGAAGAAAATAACAGTTAGTCAAATCGTGTGTCACCAAAGAACCACTAACAGAGAGAAGGAGAAGAGAGAAGGATGGTAAAGTTGGCAAAAGTGTTCCTCGCGCAGTGCTGGGAAAAAAGGGCACAAATATCTGAATAAGTGAAGATAAGTGACATTATTTCAGTTTAGAAAATTACGTAACACTGAAAACTAAAGTGTGTGAATAAGAAGGGAGGAACGAGAGGAGAAGGAGGACCTGAGAAGCGATACAAAGCGTTACAGATCAAAAGAAGAAGAAGAAGAAGAAGAAGGAACAAAACCAAACAGCAAATCGATGAAGCAATGACGAACGAGCTAAACAAGAAAGAGAAAAAGAGAAGAGAACAAAGAAGCCGTGAGTAAGGAGTGACAAAGAACCAGAGAAGACAGACAAACTTAACCTAACATAAAAACACCAACACCTTTTAAAATGACCATGCTGTTCTCGCGCCAAGGCTGCTGCGCCCCGCGGGAATACGAAGTCCTGGGGGGCGACGAAGAAGTTGGCAGCGGGGAGACCGATGTGTTAGTGCGGGAGAGTATCTGTGAGGACGAGGAGGAACTTCGCACAAGCCTTCGAAGCCTCCGGGAGCGTGATAACGTGGGCGTGTGGGGGCGTGGGCGTGAGCGGTGGGCGGACGTGGCGTTCCTGGGCTATGTGGGCTTGTACTGGGGGTTCCTCTTCCTCGGGGCGCTCTTCTTCTCGCACATCGAAGGGCCAATTGAGGACGGGATGATACGGAAAATTGTGGAGAGCAAAGAGGAGTTCCTGAAGCGACATCCGTGTGTATCAGGTGTGTGTGTGTGTGTGTGTGTGTGCAGCGATGACAAATTATCGTACTCAGCGCATTGCATTTTCGTGGTTTCTGGTCGATAACTATAGAAACAAAGAACGAAAACCATCAGTATTTAGCAGTTTCAACGATGACTTTAATTTTCTATCGTTGTTTGTGTTGTTACGACAGTCTTGGGACCTAAAAACAATAAATACAATGTTCAGAGTACGACACTTTGGCAACGCTCTGTGTGTGTGTGTGTGTGTGTGTGTGTGTGTTGGCCTTTCATCTCGTCACGTCTGTTTGCATGATGCTGTGTGCAGACTCCTCTCATCTCCTTTATGCTGAGATCAGAAACGTCAGTGCCAGATTCAGTGCCTCTTAACTCTCCTCCTTCTCCTCACTTCTCTTCAGTGCCTCGTAAGTCTTCTCCTCCTCCTTCTCTTCCTGCTCCGCCCTTCTACTTCTCTTCCTCTTCTTCCTCTTCGTAACAACAATCCAACCACAACGAGTCATCTTCATAACACTAATTCCAGCTTTTAACACTCATCTATGTCTTTCTGTTCATCTTCTTCATTCTCCTCCTTCATTTTCCTTCTCTTTCTTCGTTTCTTCGTTCCCTTCCTTCTTAATTTTCCTCCTACTACTCCTTCTCCAACTTCTTTCAACAATCCTCTAAGTCTTTTTCATCCTCATCTTCATTGTCCTTCCTTCTCTTTCTTCGTTCTCTTCCTTCTTGATTTTCCTTCTCTTCTTCATTCTCCAACTTTTTCCAACAATCATCTAAGTCTTTTTTATCCTCTTCTTCATTGTCCTTCCTCATTTTCCTTCTCTTTATTCTTAATTTTCTTTCTACTCCTTTTCATTTATTTTCCTCCTTCATTCTCCTCCTTTTTCATCTTCCTCCTTCTTCTTCATTCTCCCTCTTCCTCCTCCTCCTCCTTCTTCTAACTTCCTCTCAATCATCAACCCAAGTAACGAATCATCATAATCAATGTGACAATATAGTTCTCATTGTCCTTCCTCTTCCCTCTTCCTCCTGTTCTTCCACTCCTCTTCATCATCATCAACATCCTTTACCAATCTCAATTAACAGCTGTACTAACTTCCCGCATCCATCCCTGTTATTAATGGTGTATCTGCTCCCATTCATCTCCAGGCTCCCTCCTCCTCCCATTCATTAGTATCCTCTCACCTCCATCTGTTCGTCTTTATTAATTGTCTTTCCTCCCACGTTTGATTTCTTGTTTGTGTTTCTCTGCGTTGTTCTTACGTTTATGATTTACTCTTTTGCTGTTTGTCTCTCGCTATTCATCAAAATCTTCCTGTTCCCTATTTCTTGCATACCACATCTTTCCTGAAAACTCTTTACGGCTTCTATAATTCTCTCACTTGCTTTACCACTCAGTCCCAGCAGCAGCAGTATCCATTCCCCCTCTGTTCTTGCAATCCTCCCATTCACATCCCATCCCATCTCACGCAGTGCCACCCTCATCATCTCCGTCCTTTCTGGTACCTCCCACACCCCAGAATTGCATGCATCCTCACCCTTATCCTTTCCTTTACGTTTTGTTCACTACTCATGTTTTAAGTTATGTTTCCTGTCAGTTTACTTTATATAACTATTCTTTATTTTCTTCCCTATAATGCGCCACTCCTACTCTTCCTCCTATTACTACTTCTATATCTTCCTGATTCTCCTCCTCCTTTTACTAATTTTTCTTCTACTACTTTTACTTCTATAATAGCCTCCTTTTTTTTTCTAATGTACAAATGTTCCTGCTCCTCTTCCTCCTCCTACATATCTACTCGTATATAATAGCTACTTTTTATCTACTATTCCTGCTCCTCTTCCTCCTCCAAGATCTACTCGTATGTAATAGCTACTTTTATCTGCTTCCTGTTCATCTTTCTCGTAACTCACTTTCTACTACTACTATTACTACCACTACTACTACTACTACCACTACTACTACTACTATCACTACTACTACTACTACCACAACTAACGCCCCTCCCTCTCCGCAGACTCAGCCCTCGAGGACCTCATAGTGGAGATCATCACAGCGAACAACCGCGGCGTGTCTGCTGCTAAGAACACTGCCGGGGAGCACAACTGGTCCTTCGGGCAGAGCTTCTTCTTCTCCAGCACCATCGTCACCACTATAGGTAAAGGGAGGAAATGGGGTACTGGGGGCTAGGTGTGGCATAGGGCAAGAAAGGAAGGACGGGGAAGACAGGGGACTCGAAACTGTACCTGAACAGAAACGAGATAAAACACAGACAGTAAAATAGTGAGCCACTTGAAAACCAAAGTCTATATATACCAAGTCGAGTCATACGCAGCTTTGTGGGAGGAGACGCGGCAGAGGCGTGGCTTATGCGTGACGTTGCTTGGTTAATGTAGAAACAGGGATTTAGAGAAAACGAAGAAAGGCGGGCTATCACCTCAACATGCCCTCCCTCATACCCCACACCGCCGTTTGTAGGCATTGGAATTACAGTCACGCATAGCACAATAAAAAAGGGATATTTTTTCGTCAGTGGCTTGCATGAATCTGGTCGCAGTTTTGAAGGCAGAGCGACTTGACTTGGTATATAAATAGACTTTGTTGAAAACCTTCTAGTTGGAAAGCTAGAAACGAAGACAGAAGACTAACAAAAGGCTACGAAGGAATCAAGACCAACAAGTAATGACCTAGGAAGGGATACAAAGCGTCAGAAGTCCACAAAAGAAGAATGGATGATAAAACTTAATCTCTTTATATAGGTCAGTGGTTCTTAAACTGGGGGGGCACGCTCCACAAGGGGGACGCGACCCTGGAGAAAAGTTTGAATTTCTGTTGGAAGATTTATTAATTTGGCGAGACCGTTTGTTAATTTTGAGTCCATATGCAGGGGGGGGAGGGGGGCGTGAAGGGAAGGACTCGAATTCCTAAAGGGGGCGTGAAGGGAAGGACTCGAATTCCTAAAGGAGGCGTGAAGGGAAGGACTCGAATTCCTAAAGGGGGCGTGGTAGTGAAAAGCATCAGCCACTGCTTCTATTTCCTCTTATTCACACACTTCTTTTCAGTATTACGTAACTTTCTTAACTGCAATAAAGTCACTTATTTTCACTTATGATATTCAAGCCGTAGAGCAGGGGTTCCCGTGTACCCCTAAAAAATTAGGATAAAAAAATGATGAAATTATAACATTTTGATATTATTTTTTAATGAAATCTGTATATGTAGAGTGATGATATAATTTGAATAAGTTTTGCATACTAAAATGAGGAAATTGAAAAAAAAAAAATGACATTGTGTAATTTGAATGCAGATTAGATAGATACTTTATTCGTCAAATTGTGATACATTAAATTTTGTATACATTAAATTACACCATGTAAGTACAGTACGTTCAGTGGTGGTTAATCTCTCGGACCTAATGTACCCTACCATTGTATCTTTTTAATTTCATGGTGCTACCTACACATGTATTAATAGTTGTATAATCACACTCTGTCCTGCCTGGGGGTTGGGATGGCATGTTCCTCCCTTCTCCCTTGTTGTTTACCTGCAACAATAAACTATCAATCAATCAATCCCTCTGAAAAGTGCAAATGTACCCCAGCCTGTGGAAACCCCTGCTGTAGAGAATGAAAATGTTAATAAATCACCCGAGACAAATGCCGAGACCAAGGAGGACAGCGTTCAAAACCGTGTGCTTCTTATGCCTTAAATACATGCAACAGACTCGAATTAGACGTATGGGTGTATACTTAAAGGCACGGCGTTAGCTTGAAGGTCACGATCATGTAAACATAGTGGTATATATTGAAGCAGGAACATGATAACCTTAATTTATTGTGTACATGTCAAATTAGTTGCATATTTACACCAGTCACATACTCATTTGGTTGTTCTCAAGAAAGTACTGTAGAAAACTCACTTATCAACTCACTCACTCTATTTCCATTGGTTTATTTTCCTATTTAGTGTTTTCTCTCTCTCTCTCTCTCTCTCTCTCTCTCTCTCTCTCTCTCTCTCTCTCTCTCTCTGTTATTATTTTTTTTTTATCACATTAAGTACTTTTATACATTATTTCATTCTTCGATTATATAGCCTCAAATAGTTTTATCCTCCTCCTCTCCTCTATATCATTCTTACGTGCCCTCTCTTCTTCTTTCTCCTTCACTTCTCATCCCCTTTAGCATCATCACCATTATCATCATCATCATTCTTCCCTCTTCTAACTTTCCCGTACTGCATCTTCCTTCACTTCTTATTTGCCTCCTCCTCCTCCTTTTCCTTAATATTCTTGCATTCTTTGTCATCCTCCTCTTTTGTTCTCCTCCTTCTCCTCCGAGTCGAACATTAACATGCCAACCCTTTCCCCAGGTTACGGCCATGTCCACCCACTGTCTGAGGGCGGCAAGATCTTCTGCATCATCTACGCCATCATCGGTATCCCCATGACCTTCATCCTGCTGACGGCCCTCGTTGAGCGCCTCCTCCTCCCAACCACCTGGCTGCTCTACTGGCTAAACTCCAAGCTGGGCCATCTCTACCAGGTAACCCAGGGACTGTTTGTTACTCTGTGTTGTTACCCTATTAAATAAAATGCCTAATAATTATTTTTTAGCAGTATTTCTTTGGCTAGATCAGTGTTTTGTCGAGTGGGTGCACCTTTTGTATAGATAGTTGGCTTTTCATTCTAGGTTGTTCTCAAATTCATCTATTCTTTCTATTCATTCCTCAGATTACAGACTCATTTATCCACACTGTTTCTTCCTCCTCCTCCTCTTCCTTATCAATCAATCAGTCAATCTCAATCAACCAACACTCACCCTCCTTCCCTCCGCAGCCGTTCAACATCCGCGTGTTCCACCTCACCATCATCGGCTCCATCACCTTCGGGTTCTTCATGGTGGTGCCGGCGTTCATCTTCGCCAAGCTGGAGCCTGGCTGGAACTTCCTTGACTCCCTCTACTACTGCTTCATCTCCCTCACCACCATCGGCCTCGGAGACTACATCCCCGGCGACGCCCCAAACCAGCCCATGCGAGCGCTCTATAAAGTCTGCATCACGGGTAGGCACTGGGGGTGGTTGGGGCAGGGGGGCGGGTTGACTTTCATGTATGTATTGTGGTTGTTACGCCTTATATTATGTTGCTCTGTAAAGGTATTGGGTGGGTGACAGTGAAGGGAAGGGTAGAGCTAGGCTAACATACTGTGGTGGGTGGTGGAGGTGAAGGGGAGGAATAGAGGAATAGCAAAAGGGAGGAATAGAGTGAAGGGGAGGAATAGAGAGAATAGAATGAAAAGGAGGAATAGAGGAATGGCAAAGGGGAGGAATAGAGGAATAGTGTGAAGGGGAGGACAGAGCAAGGGTAACACTGTAATGGTGGAGGTGAGAGGGAGACTAGAGAAGGACTAACACACTGCTTTGGTTTTCAGCGTACCTCCTACTGGGCCTGACCTTCGTGATGCTGCTGCTGCACCTCTACAACGACATCCCTCAGCTCAACCTAGGCCACTTCCTGCTGCGGGGCATCGACGCCAACACAGGCGACCCCGAGAGGATGAGACTGAGCGGCACAGGAGGTGTAGCCCCTAAATACACACAGGTTAGCAAGGGGGGGTCATGCATGGAGAGTGAGGAGGAGAGAAAGAGGAGGAGGTGCAGTCATGTGCAGACTTATCATCCATGGCCTACTCTCCCCCTCTCTTCCCCCTTCACACCTCATTCTCACCTCATTTTCATTCCTCACATTTTCTTCTTAAGCATTCTCTCTACTTTCACTCACTCACACTTTTCCTATTCATTCCTTTTTTTCATTTCTTCATTTCACTCATTCTTCCTCTATTCATCTTTCATTCTTCCTCATTCCTTTCTTTTTCTTCCTTTCTCCTCAGATCCCTTCTTTTTTTTTCATTCTATTCCTTCCCCCTCTCTCTCCATTTCATCTCCAATCCAATCCTCTCTTTCTTCCCCATTCTCCCTCCTGACAGCACATATCCATATTTTATTTCTCACCCAACACACTCCATCCCTCCTGCTCCTTCTTCATTTCTCACCTACCCTCAAATCCTTACCCTCAGTTTTTCCTCCATTCCTCAGACTCTCCATATTTACACTCCTTTCTTCACCCAACATTTTCCATTCCGTGTTCTCCCTCCCCATTTCTCACTTTAACCTGGTAGCAGCGACGGGCCAAATTTGTAGCTTTACCGTGTAGCAGCGACGGGACAAATTTGTGCCATGATATAAACCCCCCAAAATAGATGATACATAAAGTGATCATAAATGCTTTGATATATATTATGAAATGGTTTGTGTGAGTGATGATTTTTTCTCATTTTTCTCGCTTAGAGGGACCATTAAGAAACATGATCCCCGCTGCTACCGGGCTAAAATTCCACTCACTCGACTTTCATTCCTTACTCATTCTTTCCAATTCTCACCCCGTCCCTATTCCTCACCCTCACTCTTGTCTTTATTCCTCACCCTCGCAGCACAATGACCAGCCAGTCCGCCAGAATGTCAAGGTGGTGTCCCGGCCAGTTGACTCCCCCAGCCCCGAGGAGGACACCACCCCCGTCCACGCCCAGATGCCCCCCATCATCCCCCCCGCCAACCAAGGCACTGGTTAAGGTAGTCACCCTCCCCCTTAGCCTCGATCTTTACCTCAGCGTTTTTTGTCCACTTCCTGTTTGTTGTCTTGTCAATGTTTTGCCTTCGTCCGTTTGTTTTTTGTTTCGTCTTTTTCCTCTTAATCTCACCATCTTCTCTTTTTCCTATTCTCTTGATTTTTCCTCTTGTCTCTTTCCTTTTAACCTCACCTTCTCTTCTTCCTTCTTTTCCTGTTCCTCTCTCTTAGTTGGTTGCCTTCTACTTTTTGTTTTTCTTCTCTCATCTCTTTCCTCTTTATCTAACTTCCTCCTCCTTCTCCTCCTCCTTTTCCTATTCCTCTTCCTAGTCAATTGCCTTCTACTCTTCATTTCTCCTCTCATCTCTTTCCTCTCAATCACACTTCCTTACCCTCCTCTTTCTTTTCTTCCTATTCCTCTCTCTTTCTTCCTAATCACACTTCCTCTTGTTCCTCTCCTTCCCAGTCAGCCGCCTTTCTTTCGTTATTGTTTCACGTCTCTGTTATTTATACTCTCGTCCTCTCCTTGTCCTCTTCTCGACCTTTCCTCAGCTTAACAAACGGTGTACGTACTCGAGAAAGCGTTGAATTCTTCCAGTGCTGCTATATAGGAATGAAACGTGCTTTTTCTCCTCCGAACTTTCCGATACTAACTAAAATAAAAACCAAGATGTACTATATTTAAAAAGCCTAACAATTTCTTCGCTGTTGTGTGGTATAGCGGTCTAACGATAATAACGACTCCTGTATTTTCTTATCGCTCGCTTTAGGGGCGGAAGTTCTCGGAGACTGTGAGTGATCGTGACAAAGAGAGAGAAGGTTGGTAATAATACTCTCTCGTCTTCTTCTTCTTCTTCTTCTTCTTCTCCGAGGGGCATCATCATGGAGGTCATAAGGCGTCTTGCGTGTTAAGGAGATACTGCATTTATTTTTCTGTGATCTGTGAATGCCGTAGAATGTGTATAGTTTCCCGTTACAATGAAATGTCTCGTGTGTGGAGAGGATGGACGGATGGATGCTCTGTAATCTGACACTCACGGCCGTGTTACAAGTTGAATCCCAGAAGTTTCGGGTCCCTAAAGAGTTCGGGATGACTAAACTCTGCAGTGACCCAAAACTTCCCGGATTCGACGTGTCATACGGCCCTTAAACCAAACTCTGTAGGGACCCGAAACTTCCCGGATTCGACTTGTCATACGGCCCCTAAACCAAGCTCTGCAGGGACCCAAAACTTCCCGGATTCGACTTGTCATACGGCCCCTAAACCAAGCTCTGCAGGGACCCAAAACTTCCCGGATTCGACTTGTCATACGGCCCTTAAACCAAACTCTGCAGGGACCCAAAACTTCCCGGATTCGACTTGTAATACGGCCCCTAAACCAAGCTCTGCAGGGACTCTGGACATTCCATTTATCATTTTTACGCTCCAAAAATGTCGTAACCACACAAATAACGGTAGGAAATGAAAGTTATCGTTAAAACTATTGAATACTAATGGTTTTCGTTCTTCTTTGCCATAGGTATCGGTCAGAAACTACGAAAATGCCATGCCCTGTGTACGATATATTTTGGCAATGCTGGTAGGGACTCAAAACTTCCCGGATTCGACTTGTAACACGGCTCAGAGTGGTGGGGTGTTTGTGAATGCTGCCGCCGCTACAGACCTTCTCCTCTCGTCCTTTTTTGCATCATCTTCGAATGGTACATGACACGATGGCCACAGAGGCAGTTAAGTGACTGGGGGATGTTATGAGATTATTATTGTTCTGTCGGAGTAGCTGCCGTGATGCTGTCTAGGTCTGTTATGTATTATTAGGGTTCGTTTGCCAGTTTCTATGGACTGTTTTAATTTGTACTCATGTCAAGATGCAGTAGAGCCTCCATTTAGCAGGTTTCTTCTTATGGACTTCCTTATAACATACCCGAGAGCTGACTCTTTCACACACACCATCTGAAACTGACCTCCCTTTTGGCCATTCTTCTCTACTTTATCTTATAGGAGCAGAACATTGCAGGCTTTTTTTTTTCATTTATTTTTTCCCTTGAGCTGCTTCCTTTTCTATAAAACAAACACGCACACATACACACACATATAAACAGAAGTCCCACCAGCCCCGAATCAATAAATATCATTGGAATAACATCTCCATTCTGCTTGGATTTTTTGGGCACTTGTCTCTTGTTAAATAGAGAGTCTACTGTAAAGGAAAAATCTCTGGAATTCTAAGCTTGAGGTATAGAAGTGAGTGATTATCAAAATGAACATTCACAAGCATTTTTTATTTTGACATTAGTTTATTTTCATTCTTCAGCTCAGTGCTCCATTTTTTTCTTCTGATATGAGGTGTTATTTTTTTTTCTCCTTCATCTTTTTTTTCCTTTTCATTTTCATTCCTCAGCTCAGTGTTCCAGTTTTTTACCTTCTGATATAAGGTTTTATTTCTACTTTTTCTTCTTTCTTCTTCGACTTCCTCTTCTTCCCCTGATATGAGTGCTAATTGGAAACGTATGTATGAATTCGCAAATGTACCGTTCATGTTATTTATCATTTCCACGCTCGGAGGAGTCTGTGCCGTGTGTCGAGAGCGTGCGAAGTCTATCATCCTGTCCCGCATCGGTTGGCGTCTGGAATGGTCTGCTTTCTCACTGATCTGCATCCTTGGTTACGTTCATATCAGCAAGGATCATCGAGGTGCTAAACAAGTAGTGTGAGCTAGTGTTGCTGGCGTGTGTTGTGTTGTGTTGCTGACCGACAAAGGGTGAGCGAGATGCGGCGCTCACTTCAGTAAAGACATGTATGATAATGACGAATAAGTTAAGTCTCACACCACAGTCATATCCATAAGGAGTAAAAGACCTCATTTTAATTTAGTATAGCCAGATATTTTGTATGGTGAGTTACATAGTATTATATTTTTAAATAAACTAAGTACACATTTCTTGCCTACGGAACCAGTTATATTTTTATAGATAAGTTACTCATAGCTGTAAACCCTTTATACTTGATTCTCTTTTATTTCTGATCCCCCCAAAAGGACAGTACTCGAGTCTATTGGTATGTATTATAATTTTTCTGCCCTGGGTGCTGGTAATCCTGGGCTAGATGACAATAGAACCATCATACTGCTGACAATGCATACAGGCAGCATTACCAAGACCATGTGAACAGTGAGTCATATCATTTTTCTTTTTTTACAACAAAGGAGACAGCTCAAGGGCACAAAAAAATGAAACAATAATAAAAAAAAAGCCTGCTACTTGCTGCTCCTAAAAAGAATCCAAAGAGGTGGCCGAAAGAGAGGTCAATTTCAGAAGAGAGAGGAATTTTCGGATTATACAGACATTATACAGGCAACATAAAGGTCAGAGGGTGGGCCAGATGATGTGTCACCCCTCAGCGTATGTCCCTATTGACTGATTGATTACAGAGACCTTATGTGAACAAGAGGAGTCATATTATTAAACAGGCAAAATAGTGTTTCATAAGGTCATAGGGTGGATGAGGCAATGTGTCACCCCCCAACCTATGCTCCTATTGACTGATTGACTACAGAGACTATATGTGAACAGTAAGAGAATTTTCATTATAATAGGCAATATTGCAAAGACCATATATGAACAGTAAGGGTCATGTCATCATACAGGCAGCATTATCAAGACCATATCGTCACCTTCGTAAACAAACCTCCTAAGTCAATGTTTTCTACTTAACAGGAAATCAGAAAAGAACTGTCATCATCTCATTTGGCTTAAGATTTAGGCAGAAATGAAAAGGCCAATTCTAGAACACTCAAACCCTGAATGACGAAGGGAACTGTGTTGAAAAATTGATGTAGACAAAAACCTGAAAATCGCTGAAAAATGACAGAGGCAATTATTTTATGAGGGTGACGATATGAGGCATGTAATAATAGAGGAGCTTATGCAAGTCTTAATGTCTTGGTAAGTAAGCCCCTCTCTCACTACACGTCTTGAATGTAAACAGTAAAATCACGCCATTCTAGAGACAACATTACAGTGACCATGTGAAGAGTAAGGGTCACATCATCATACAGGCAGACTAACAAAAAACATGTGAACAGTAAGGTCGGTATTATAAGAGACTCACTTCCCACGTCAGCTATTTCTAAACGTCAAAGATTGGGTTAGTCGGGTTCTAATGAGTGTTTCCTCAGGTTCATGGGACAGAAGGGTCAGACTACCAGCAAAGTCATAAAACTACTCCTGAAAATGCCCACAACTCCTACGAAAGCCTTGTCAAAGAGGTGTTCTTGGGCGACTAAGTGTCTTATGATACGACCCTAAGTCATGTCATGCAAGTTACCATTACATCAGCAGTTCTTCCTTTTGTGATATTTATTTTTTATTTGACGACTCCTGTTTTTGTGTTGCTATTTCAGATCGTACCTGTTATTATGATGCCTTAGTTTTCAGGGTTTATGATATGGTGGCGGTTTTTATTGATCATAACAAGTCCACAAGAGAGTACAATATTACATCACCATCTGGGTCATCTTGTTTGTTTCTGTGGCTTAACTGACTGACTTAAAACTTGCTGGGTGTCTCATGAGCCAGTGCTGGGTGCATGGAGACTCCCAAGCTGTTACATCTGAGGCAGGTGCTGCACATTAGGTTACAGAACTATTACTGCATTCGTTTAGTAGCTTCTGTTCACCTGCTCACCGTGATCTAAATGCATAGTGATAATGTGGTATTTAGTTCACTGTGGAGGAAAAATATTGTTCTTCATATACTTTCCTCCCTGGCCACGCATGATCCAAAGTGTTGTGTGAGTTGGTTGTGTTTATGAATTTGATTAGTTTGACAGTTCTTTACACTTATCGTGTTTTGACTGAGGATACGAACTGTGAGTGTGAAGGGGTCCGGGTCCAGACATTTCACACTTGTATGTAAAGGACCTGCATTGTTCAGCTATCTACACGCTTGTGTTTCTTAAAGTGGGAAAGGCTGTTTGTTATAATAAGTTTCCTGGCTCAACACTGTCATGCTCATGCTGCACTTTACTCACTCAATACATGGAGAGAATATTTTCATATTAAGTAGATCAGTTATTCAGCTCCATGACAATGTCTCTTGTGAACTGGTCTCAAAACTATATTACTTGAAAGACTTCAGTGAAGGAGCATGTGCTGCTGCATTTTGTTCTGGCCACTGCAAGAGAACAGATGAACTTATGTTTTGTCTCTTCATCTGGAGGCTGAGTGTCCAGTGCAGAGCATTGAATGAGCCGAGGGAGAGGTGCTCAGTGTGTGAAGGCAAGCTTAGTTGTTTTTTCATGAAATTTTGAGAATTTGGCAGAGAAAGAGAAAAAAATAATTGCTAGAATAAAGGAGAGAAAACAAGACATTACTTGCAAGAAAAATGCAACACAATTTGACAAGAAAATAGGCCAAAGAATGTTGTTGGGCAACAGAAAAATGCAGAAGCACCATTATTTAGGGAACTTTGTCGCTATGATCGGTAAAAAGGAAAGTATTTGTACTACATGTCTGTGTTTCTGTCTTTGGATCTATACTTTGTTGTTCATAAACAAACTGTAACTGTGAATACTTATGATAAAGAAGTAGTGTGTGTGAGGCCATGAGTGAGTGAGTGAGTGAGTGTGTATTTGAATGTGTGCCTACAGACTTTTCCTCCATCAGGGTAGCAGTAGTACATGACTGCTTTTATTTTCCTCCAGATTATACAGAAGATTCGCAACCCTGCCCTTGTACTGTACATACTTGTACATTATTGTGCTTCTTCACTTTCTTTTTCTTAAGAATCATGTTTATATATTCAGTTACTTAGTGCTGCTTTTGATCTGATAGCTTATATAACTGTGTGTGTGTGTGTGTGTGTGTGTGTGTGTGTGTTCGTGTGTGTGTGTGTGTGTGTGTTCGTGTGTGTGTGTGTGTGTGTGTGTGAATGCCTTACTGGGTGCCTATGAATACTTAAGATCTTGGTACACACAAACTGCCTGGGACATACCATGAACATCCACTGTCACCACCTCCACTCACCCAAGCTATGATATGAACATTTTCATTGGTCACCTTAATGCAGTGGTTGCTAGTTAGGAAGCCATAGCCAAGTTTACACGACCCAAGGCAGCCAACACTTTGGGGGCCAGGTGAGGGTCATAAGTATCTACAGTGACGTCTATCATTTCTTGTTATGCATTGTTGATGTAAACCATTGTGAACATTCTTATTGTTATGGATCACCTTCACCCAAGTCATGTCATAATCCCAATCAGTCATATCTTAATACATCTAATTGATTTTTTATCTATAACTTATTGGAAGCCATTATCACTGGTGTTTATTGCGGCACAGATGTGAGTGCCTGGCATGGAGAGTATTGTGTGGGAGACCCTGTTGTACTGTCCTGCCCCCACCCATCAAGGGAGTGTGCATGTGTTTGTGTGCGTGTGCATGCATGTGTGTGCGTGTGTAAATGACCTCTGGCAGGGGGTTGCATGCAATTCAAGAGAAACACTACTTTGAGGCTGCAGCGCTGCACCAAGACTTTATTTTAGTAGTTTGGTTGTCATGTCGGCGCCTCCTCTGTGAGGAGGTTTTGTCCCATGAAGAGAAATTTTGTATCAGTAACGAGGTTGTCATTATTTTTACGATTATACGGCCAGATGCATTCCATACCTAAGAGATTAACCGTATTAACGGAAACCTTTACTATAAATGAGTAACCAAGTCTGGCTTTTTGCCATCTCCTGACTTTGAAACTTATTTTAAGTTTAAAGTGATGGTCAGGCAGCTCAGAGAGGACAAATTTATATATTTTCAGCAACTGAAATCTTCACAGAGTATAATTTTCATACATTAGAATTTGTCAGTAACAAAGGCGTTTGTAGATGGAGATTAGTAACATTATTTTTTTATATTCTCTTCAAGTTTAAATAATTTCAAACTTTACATAATATATTTTATGCCTATATTTTTTATATTGTAAAACAGTTGCAAGTCAGTATTACGTGTATATTTATTGATTCATTTCACATCCAGGAGAGCGAGTCACACACACTCCTTGTTCAGAGATTGCAGACTAAATCAGTGAGTTCAGACTCCATTCCGCCCAGTCATGAGATGAATTTATAGTTCTTTTGACAATACATTTATGGATTTCTCAATACTGCTGTGTAAATACAAAATATATATAATCATGTACATAATTATTTTTTGTGCTCCTTTGGTAATGTGAAGATTTAAGTGGAGCATTCAATAAGTATATGATTTGAAAATATGTATGTACATTCATGTGTATATTCACATGTATAATGTATCTTCTCAGTATTTGATATCACTTCTACTGTTATGTGCCCTGGAGTGACAAAGATGAATGTATTCTCTGAAGTGACTGATCAGATCAGTGGCTTTCATTTGCTGTTTGTTTGAAATGAGTCCATGGAAAGAGTTCAAATACTTTGAAGTTTCCAAAGTTTACTTTCAGACTTTCTGAATCTCACCTTTATCTTCTATGTAAAGATTGTTGCCATAGTTAATATTATTCTGTCTATACTTGTGGACATAATTAAAAACAGTGGAAAGATATATTCTGCCTGTTTAGTGCACGTGTGTTGTGAAATACATAAACAGGTCCACACAGTAACGGACAAGGCTGAGTATGTACTTGACATGTGTGTCGGCAAGAGTCAACCACATTTTTAGTCCCTCATCCGCACATTGCAACACGCTGTGTGTATAAGTGAAATCAACATTTTCCAGGGTTCATCAAAATGTGTGTTTGTATTTGTTTGTGTGTGTCTGCTGCATCTCATAAATCTAAGGACAGGCTGTCAGAATTTGACATTTTTAATTGTGACATTGTGGTGGATTGTTGAGGTTGAGTGGGAAGCAAACCAAGGATTCGAACACCACAGCCATGCATGGAAACTTAACAGTCTGAGCAACTGAGCCACACTATTTAGCAATCACTTTGTCTCTTATTTTTATCATACACTGAAGTACATGTAATACTTGACCCTAGAAGGCACCCCTTGTGGTAGAATTCACACGTACATACTTCACACAAACAGATAGTGAATATGAATTCAACTGATCATCAGTTCAGCCAACACAGCTGAAGTGGCAGACATATTTAATTTCATATGAGCATGACATGAGGACAGTTAATTAGAATATGTGCATCTGTATGAAAACAGTGCATGAGTTGCATTAGTACTGGCAGTGCAAGACAATACACCTGGTATGAAGAGTGAATCATATACCATCAAAAAGTGGGCTGGCACATCCAAATTGCTGTTTTCTCCGTGGGATGAGGACTGAGTCGTGTTGACTGTTACTGCTGCAGGGAAGCAGTGTGTGAGCAGCAACGCTCCATTACCAAGCTAAGTGCATAGGACCTCCCCAAGTGCCTGGATTACTGCAGAAGTTTCTTAGCAGAAGCTTCCAAAGTTCATATGTTAAGCCCCTTGGACACCTTGTGTTTTATCAAGATACCATAGCAAAATTACATGGCTCATAAGCCTCTGTAGCCAATACCCAAGTTATGTAAGTTAATCTGTTACAGTTTAAGAGAAGGCAGGAGTTATTACTGTATGCTGCTGAACTGTTGCTAAAAGACCTAACAATACACACTCCCCCAGTGCCTATGGTGTGCCAGTGGTCTGTCTGTTGACAAGATACAGTACGGGCGTTCCCACATGCAGGTGTAGTAAGTTACCTGTGTCTGCCTCCTTACCCAGCAGTTATTGATTTGTGGTATTTAAGTATTTCGAGCACCACCACCAACCTAAATCTGTCACTCAGTGGTTATTTAGAGCCGCCGGGTGTCAGGAAACATCATCGTTACATTATTGTTTTCATAAGTCTGTCCTCTTAGCTTGTGTGTGCATGCGTGTGTGTTTGTGTGTGTGTGGGTGTGTGTATGTGTGTGTGGGTGTGTACATTTTATTCTTAAATTAATTTGTCAGATCAAGTCATTTCTAGGGGTATTTAGGTACATTTTTTTTTTCTTGTTTTTTAATGTAATGAATAGTGAAGTCTGTGATATCATATTTCGGATACTGTTGGCGCACGAGCGGAGATGAGGCTTGATTTCCTTTGCCACACAGTATTGACAGTATACACACATGACAGGTATCTTGAACATGAATTTCCTGTAGGTTGAATACTTAGCATAATAGCCTTAAACTACTCACTTGTTTTTGTTGCTGCGTGGCTTTGTTCTATGATTACAAACAAGTAAGAGAGATGTAATGACTGTGACTGACTGATGACACTCCCACACTATCTGAGGTGTCTGTATTTGTGCTAGAAGATGATGTATGTTTGTCTTGGCATCTATGTGTTTGTCTGTGTATGTGTATGTGTGTGGTGGTGAGCAGGGGGTGAGAAGCGAGGGTGGAGTGTGATGGTCATGACTTGTATCAGCAGAGGGCCAGTTCCTGATCAGTTTTCACTCTTAGCTGCACTTCACATATCTCACATTTAGTCCCTCAAAGGTAGTGCTTTAGATTATTTGTTACATTGGAAGCTTATGAAACTTTATTGACTTGCAGTACATTGAAATCCAACCTTCCTGTATGAACATATCAATTAAATTAGTATTGGTTGACCACCCCAAACAGCTGTGGGATTTGTTTAATAAGTGGTGTCCTTGTTTTCACCAGTGGTCTTTCAGCTCCTGAGAAAGGAAAGTTTAGTGACTATATCCTAGTGATCACTACATAGTGAGCCATTAAGACGGCTTTTAAAGGTGCAGAAACTGTTCTTTACGTAATATTTTAACGTGGCAGTGCAGCAGAGAAAAGACATGTTGAACTCATACCTATAGTGAGAGCGGTGTGTGTCTCAATCTCCATGTTGTGTTGCATCAATAGAAGCTGTTCACCAAGCAGTGTGCCGGACACCACACCGGCTTCATCCTTCTGCCAGTGTTTTAAGGTGATGGGTTGGTTATTTGCTAGGCCTAGGCAGGTGTATGCTGATTTATAAGTCATTCTTAACTAATTAAGAGGGTGATAAATTACTCTTTTTACCTTTTTTATGGATTTTCTTTATAGATAAACAACATCAGTCTCATTCAGCAAGCACTGCTTGGTAAACATCCTCATTCTGTTGTATTCGTTATTGAGCTGGTGGATTGCTAACTTGAAGGTGTGTGAGCATAAATTAGTATTATGGACTAGGAGATGGGGTCTTGTTTTGTTGTTTAAACTTTTTGCCTTCCTGAGTGTATGAAATACATAAGATTATGGTGGTGGTAATGATGGAGGAAGAATAAAAAGAGGCATTAGGTCTTTGTGAGAAGTTAACAATCACTATATTTGTCACTGCACGTAGACACCAACACTTAGCTGCTAATATTAAAGGTTCTGAATGGGGGAGTGGCTCGTGCTGCCCTCGGGTCACTCGTCGCCTTGGGATTCTAGGCTAAAAGATTTGTCAGCTTGATTCAGTGTACTCATGACAATACTACTCATTATGATGTATGTATAATAATGATAATTATATGAAGAGTAAATAGTAAACAATTTATTCAGTGAAATTATATATAGAGTGATAAACATTAATCTCAAATGTTATTTTTGTAACCATCATAGCCGTGCGGGGCACTACTAGAACACCGAGCACTGTAGGGAAGCACTTGTAACGTTGTTTAGCTGATACACGTGATTCACGCCAAAAATAAAGACGTATATTTTGCAAAATGATATTGTGCCAAACTTTTGCATTTTCTACTCAGTACTCTATCAGTGAGAATACTTTTGATATTCCTCGCCACTGTAGTCAGTTCAGGTTGACTCTAGATGAATGAACTCTTCCTCTCTCCCCACTGAAGTCGTTAAATCTTTGGTTGATGTCCTGGATGAGGTACAGTTTCTTTCCCCTTTTCTGTATGATTGGTGGCTGGTGGGTGGAGGGAGGCAAGGCATAGGCACTGAGTATTCTGACTGACTACTAGTATTGTTGCAGTAAGAAGGATGTGTTGACAATCTGTGAGACTGCATTAACCTGGTAGCAGCGACGGGTCAAATTTGTGGCTTTACCGTGCAGCAGCGACGGGCCAAATTTGTGGCTTTACTGTGTAGCAGCGACGGGCCAAATTTGTGCCATGATATAAACCCCCCAAAATAGATGATACATAAACTGATCACAAATGCTTTGATATAGATTATGAAATGTTTTGTATGAGTGATGATTTTTTTCTCATTTTTTTCACTTAGAGGGACCATTAAGAAACATGATCCCCGCTGCTACCGGGTTAAGTATAGACATTCTTTAGGAATGGAAAAGTTGATACATTTCTCATAATTCCTTTTTACATCCACTCTTTGTCTTAAAATTTTGTATGTGTTTGTAAAATAATCCTACCAATTTTCAAAACATCCCTACAAAGCATAGAAAAGATCAGAATATAGAATCCTTCCATTATATCTGAGTTGAAATAAGAAGTTTTGCATTACAGTTTAATTTGAACGTGTGGGTCACTCAGCGCTGACGGAGGCTTTTCTTCCTTATTTTCTTCAGCTCCTTCAACCACCTAATGCACTCCTAATAGTTAGTGTATATTTCATTGCACCTGTGTTCTGTGTCATGAGAGATCTGTTGTGTTGAGGCTGTTCTTGGCACGCTGAGGTTGTTTTGTGTTTCCTAGTTTATCTTGAGGACAGACTGTTGTGTGGGGCAGTTCAGTGAGTTGTGTTGAGCTACTGTGGTGTGTCATTCATACCATGTGATGAGAAGAGGATGTGCACCAGTTTGTACGCACCATCCAAGTTAGTGTTCATATCAGAAAAAAAGACTAGCACTCTGAAGATTTTAATGGTGGTATACCAATTAACTACAGTAATGTCAAAATAAATAATGTTTACCAATCGTTATTATGATAATACAACAAATTTTTGACCCATGGCTTTTTGTGTCATGATCAAGATAATTTAGTTTCCCATATAGTAAAAAATTGTATTGATGCCTGGAATGAGTTTGAAGTGGAGGCAGTGTGAGGAAGGTACATCCATGGCTTGAAGTCTAGGATGAGATTAGATATGGAGGCAGGTCGACATGAGATCAACTTAAACTTAAATCCCTTATATGCACTTTTTTTTTCTTTTTTTCTTTTTTTTCTTTTTTTTTTACAGGAAAGGATCAAGGCAGCTCAAGGGCATAAAAAAAGTGCAGAGGAAAAAAAATCCCTCTAAATGCCACTTCTAAAAATATAAAAGTAAAGAGTAGCCAAAAAAAAGGTCAATTTCGGGTGGAGAGGTGTATTGATACTATAATAAGGTAAATACAAACTGGTGTACATACTCTACGGTCTTTATGAACCCAGGTAACGGCAAGGCAGCCCAAACAAACATCATCATCTTTACGACATTGACTGATCACTTGTCACGTCACCCATCCTGCCCTACCTAAGCACATTCATGATCTGTACCGATGCCCAGCATACCACACATTTGATTAAGACCCGGCCAAGATTTTGCGTGGAATTGTATGTCGGAGAAGAAATAAAACGCCTAAAAAATTTAAATGAGAAACGGGAAGTGAGTTTTTGATGTCGGAATCTATAATTGCAAATGTGTACAAATTGGCAGACATACAATAGCGATTCCTAAGGTTGTGCTTCCACTGGCCTATCGGAGGTCAGTCGTCTAATTCACTACTGCGCTGACGAGTTGGTGCATATTAGGTGATATTCGCACACTACCAAGAATGAGTATACAGTGTTGCCTTTTGCTGTCACATACAAAAACCTCATACTGGTGATTGTTCCAAGGTGTAATAATGATATAGTATGTGCATATAACATATACTAGGTGTCATCTTGTTGGTAAGGGTGTGTGTTTGTATGTGTGTATGTAACATGTTATCAAAAAATTTCTGTATCTTCTCCTCCCACTTCTCTTAGGGCTCTGATAGACTGCGTGTTGGATAAACGGTGGAGAACTAATTGACTTAACCGATTATCCGTGTCGAGCTCTTGATTGTCAGACTTTGGTGGCCGAGTGTAGCATCCTCTTATCCTTCATCTGCTCCCTCTCCCTTCTCCCTTACATCACCCTCCTCCCCCTTGCTCTCCCTCTCACTGCACTTTACTTAACCTTCCTCCTCGTCCCTTCTCCCTTTTTTTTCTCTTCTTTCCCATATATATCCTTCTCTCCATGTATCCCATTCCTCAACCTCACCCTTACTCCCTTCTCCCAACTCCTGTCTCATCCTCCAGCCCCCATATCCCAGTCCTTCCTCTCCTGGTCCTCCTCCTATTCCGGTTCACTGCCCAGCGGAGAATCGAGGCCCCCTGTCTGTCAGTGTGTCTGTCTCTACATCATCAAGGCGTTAAGTCAAGTTTTTCTCTGGTATACTTTTTATGTTGTGTCTTGTAAGTGTTATGACGTTTGCAGAGTTTTGTAAAATCCTGTATATTTACCTTGTACAGTTGTTGTTGCATCTCAAAGCTAAAAAATAAAATGACAATAGAATGCTGTTGTTTATTTTTAGTGTGTGTGTCAAACCTTAATTAATTCTTTCCTTGGCTTGTCCGAGAGAAATTATGTACAGTTCCATTTGGATTTGTTTCTTGTTTTTTCTGAATTATATGTTTCTAGAATAGCATCTAATTTATTTATTTATTTTTTTCTTTATTTTAAGGCAATTTTATGTTTGTTGAATGTATGAATTCTAAAGGAGCAGAGTGTATGGTTTCAGATCAATGATGGGAGCCAGCCGTGATGTAAGACTTGGATGCTGAGGGAAGGAGGAAGGCCATGCAGGGGCTGAGGCGATTAAGATATCTTTATTCCAAGACATGATTTGATGGCTGGGTATGTTTTATTTTTAATGTATCAGGTTGGTTGCAGCTGATATTAGTAACACTGATAGCAGTAGCAATGTTATTAAAGGTAAAGTTGAGGTCATGCCCCATAGCTGCGCATGGCCTCGCTGCTCATCTCCATCACATTAACTGACCTTTGAGCCAGTGGTGGGAATTAACCCATAACCCGGGACACAGGGCAGGTGTGTCATCGGAGTTAGAGCAGCACTGTTTCCTTTCCCAGGTTTCTCCGGGTACGCATTTACCGACCATCCTGCAAGGGAGAATCATAAGCTGGGTGGGCTGGGCTCCGCCTGCCCGCGCCGGGATTCGAACCCAGGCCCGTGGATTCGTAGATAGATTAGTTAGCCACTTAAGTGGTAGAAGAAGTAGTAGTGGTAGTGGTACTATATAGTAGGAGTAGCTTTTGTAGGTAAAGTTTTTTTTTTTTTTTACCTGTGGGTTTGATTTGATCAATGATTTTTAAGGCAAAAAAAATGCATACTGGTAGAGTGTAAGACTCACCTTTAAATTTCCGTAATTTGCATCTACTCTGCATGCTAGATAATGCGACATTAATCCAAGGATTCTTGAATTCTTGGGAGAAGTTTGATCAAGAGTCGTGAAGACTGAAATCATAAGTCTTGTAAGACTTAGTCAAGGAGACTATAATATTATCATAGCCTCCGAGTCCTTTACCTTATAGCATAGGGGGTTTCTGAGCGCCCTCTCCCACTCCTCCCGAAAGTGATAAGCCGAATCGATTGATTGATAGTTTATTGTTGCAAGTAAACAACAAAGGAGAAGGGAGGAGCATGCCATCCTAACCCCCAGGCAGTACAGAGTGATTATACAACTAAGGATACTTGTGGAAGTAGCACCAGGTGAGGGATGTGCTGCACGAGGCTGCTGCCCCGTTGTGAAGGCGGCGGCGGCGGCACAGCTGACCGGGTAAACAAACACACCGCCGCGGCCCCTCGCTGACCCCCACGCTGCCAGGCCCAGGTGAGTGTGTGGCCCTGGGAGGCATACCACACTCTTCCTTTCACACTAACACACTGGTGGATGCACTTATTGAATACCCATCGTGACATCAGGAGGGAATAACGAAAAGAGTTCCCCACAGATCAAACCGTAATACAGAAAACATGTCAGATTGTGTCCTAATTTAGTTTCCATAGTGGTTTTTCAAGTCCCTATGGTTGAATTATCTCGTCCTTAGCACTGTGTAGGGTTTATCTCTATCTGTCTGTTTGTTCTCTCTCTCTCTCTCTCTCTCTCTCTCTCTCTCTCTCTCTCTCTCTCTCTCTCTCTCTCTCTCTCTCTCTCTCGAATAGCAAGGGTAAGAGGATAATTTAAGAGGAAGGAAAAAGGTTAAATAGGCAAAGGCAAGTGTTGGGAGACAAGAGGAGAAAAAGGAAAGGATATGCATAAAAGGAGGGAGAGGAGAGGATGTACATCAAGAAGGGAGAAGAGTGAGGTAAGGGAGGAGGAGAAAGAGTAAAGAAGGGAGAAAGAGAAGACTGAGGTAAAGGAAGAGAAGAAAGAAAATAACGTGTATAAAAGAATGTAAAAGGGAGAAGAGTGAGTTAAGGGAGGAAGAAAAAGAGTAAAGAAGGGAGAAGAGTGAGGTAAAGGAGGAGGAGAAAGAGTAAAGAAGGGAGAAGGGAGAAGACTGAGGCAAGGGAAGAGAAGAAAGAAAATAACGTGTATAAAAGAAAGTAAAAGGGAGAAGTGTGAGTTAAGGGAGGAAGAGAAAGAGAAAAGAATGTGCATGAAAGAAGGGAGAAGACTGAGGTAAGGGAAGAGGAGAAAGAAGAGAATGTGTATAAAAGAAAGTAGATGGGAGAAGAGTGAGTTAAGGGAAGAGGATGTGCATAAAATAAGGGAGAAGGGAGAAGACTGAGGTAAAGGAAGAGAAGAAAGATAAAAGAATGACCAAAAGAGAAAAGGAAAGATAGTTACTTCACCATTGTTTTGTTTAATACCTTACTCACACTATTCCCTGTTTTCATTGCAATATATATATAGTCTTTAATAACGTGACCCGCACCTCACAACCCAACCCTCCGCAGGCAGCATCATCATGTCGCAGGTGGAGGAGGATGTTCCCATGTTAGTCGCAGAAGATGATGATGAGGCTCCTGACCTGGTGGAGGCTCCTGACCTCCCCCGTGTCCCTGTCACCATCCTCTCCGGCTACCTCGGTGCCGGCAAGACCACACTCCTCAACTACATCCTCACGCAGCAGCACAACAAGAAGATTGCCGTCATACTCAATGAATTTGGAGAAGGTGAATTTGGCACTTTAATTTGTAGGTTTTATTGGGGCTTTAAGTTGAGTTTATTTCTCTTTTGGTTTGAATTGCTCAGTAAAATAAAAAGATAGCCATCCTAGTCAGCAGGTTTGGTAGAGGTAAAAATAGCAGTTTAAGTTATTTTACTGGTATATTGTTAGTTTTAGTAGCTCAGTAATCTAGCATATCCAGTGAAATAGAAAAAAATTATGCATTTATTTCAGTCAGGGCCATAGAAATGTTAATATTACATGATAACAATAGTTTCCGAGTAACAAGTAAAGTTATTCCTTACAGTTAAAGGTTTATTGTTTTTAGATAGCTACAGTGTTTGGTAATTTAGTGTATACTGTAAATTGATAAAAATATTAATTCATTATGATAAATGTGAGAGGTAATTTTGATGGTTTGTATCTGTCAGGAAGCTCCTTGGAGAAGAGCCTCAACATAGGCCACGGCGGGGAGCTGTTTGAGGAGTGGCTGGAGCTGCGGAACGGCTGCCTCTGCTGCTCCGTCAAGTGAGTGCCTGATGTGGCTCATGTTTTGTTTGGTCCTTCTCTTCCTTGGCATAAGTTTAAAGCAAAAGTCAGCACCCACCTTTTAACTCATTAGGTATTATTTTTGTCCCTCCCTTTTTATTTTTGTTCTTTTTACTTTACTGTCGCTAACTAATTTTTCATATCCATGTCTGCTCATCAAGGGCGCTTCATTTATGTCTACATTCATCTCCACTAATTGAGTTTGAGAGGTTATGTTTTGGGGCAGTTGGTTTGTTTGTCTTTCTGTTTGTCTCTTGGGAGGATTATACATAAACTTACTTTTTACTTCTGCTCTTAGAAAGGCTTAGTTAGTAAGTCATGCAGGCCAGCTCTCTCTTGCTTGTCTTCTCAAAGACATCTTCAACTCTTAACTTGCAGGCTTTTTTTATTTTACTGTTTCACCCTTTAGCTGCCTCCTTTGATGTTATAAAAAATGATGGAAACTGTGGTAAGAGAATGGCACAACTCAGCAGTCTTAGAAGTTAGGGCAGATAGAGAAGCCAAGTGGAAAGAGATAATGTGAAGCTTAACTGAGAACACTGACATCAGAGAGAGAAGTGAAAACTGTTGAGCAAGGCAAGGTTGATAATGGTAGTGATTAGATTTTTATACTGCTGTAATTTGCTTTAGTGAAATTGATGTTCTTAAGTTCGGTGTTCTGCAGTAACTTTTTTTTTTGTTGGAAGTGTACAGGTGACTGTTTTATTTATTTATTAACAGATTTTTTTTGTTTAGCAGTAAAATAGGCAGCTCAAGGGACCCCAAAAATATATATACACAAAAAAAATCCCATTATGTCACTGCCACCCAAAAGCAATAAGTAAATGAGCACCCAAATTCTCTCTTTTTATCTCTTTGTTGTGCTCAAGGGGGAAAAAAAAGCCTGTGTCACTGCTACCTGAAACCAAACCTTAAAGGAGCATCCAATGTCTCTATCTATCTCTTATTGTGTTCTCTACCACTGAAAAAAAAATCCTACACTTGTCACTTCCCCTTCATGTGGTGCGAGGTTATCAGCACCTGCTTCAAGGCCTCTGAGAAATGCAATGGTTGTAATCAGCTTGATCCCTTTCCGTATGCCTTCATTGTGGGTATCAGTAGCTCTATCACACGGCTTATCCCTTTCAAGTGTCGTTAGTGCTGTTATCATGGACTTTGCCTCCCTGGAATTATCATGTGAAATATTGGTTGTGGATGTTTGAAATTCCCGGTTGTGAGTCCATAAACTTGTACTTCAATATTGTTTTGTTCTTTGCTTTGTTGTTAGGTTTGGTCTTTATTTATTATCATTATTATTATTACTGTTTTTATTATTTTAATTTTCATCATTATTTATTTAGTCTTGGTTTGGTCTCTGTTGTAGCCTGTTATCTGGGTCTGTTGACATCATATAATCAGTATTCAAACCAGGAACTAGATACTTATTTCCTGATCTGATAGTGAAGTCCCGGATATCACCAGCGTGTCATACCAGTGGAGTTGTTGAGACTTATACAACTGTTAATCCTTAGACAGCGGCAGTATTTGCAGAGTAGCTCCCACCAAAATGATTTGTATATATATAGTCACTGCCGACCTTGGAACCGTAGCATAAATATAGTTATGCCGCATAAGAGATGTTTTAACTATCGTCCGTACATAGATTCTGCTGCAGTCTTGAAGTGTTGTTATATTTCTGCCATACAAAACTGACTGACTGAATTTTGGACCGTCTATAACAAATATGACTGACTGAATTTTGGACCGTCTATATAGAGTTCCACCGCCGTTTAAGTGTCAATGTCATTCTAGCACACCTTTCTGACGGCCTGGAGTGAATGGGCAGCTTCATCATTATCACCCTTCTATTCCTTGTTTTTATAATGAAAGAGACACATCTTTTTCATGAAATACTTTATATCTCATCTGAACAACTGTATAATCACACGCACTACATTATAAAGAAAACATTATGAGGCATCGCCTCATAATGTCATTACATTTCTTTTACATTGATCTGATTTATTTTAGTTTTCATGTAATGTGCTCCTGTGAGACCTACAGTTATTGTTTGTAGATTGTGATGATCGAATGTTACTAAATAATCAAGACAGCCCTCCACCCGAAATTGACCTCTCTTTTGGCCACTTTTTACTTTTATTTTTTTTTATTATATTTTTTTTAAGAGCAAAGTTTAGTGGGCTTTTTCTTATACTTCTTTTTATGCCCTTGAGCTGCTTCCTTTCCTGTAAAAAAAAAAGATAATAATAATAATAATCATGCTGGCAATAACAACTTTACAACAAAATTAATACAGGAAACACAATAGTAGTTGTTCTTAGTTATCGAGGCACACCCTAGCCTTGCCTCCTCACTCAGTAGCTGTAGCAGTTCCCCGAGGAGTGGCGATAGCTGCCGTACACACAATCGCACATGCTGGTGGCCTCGTTCCAGTTGGAGAGGTACGGACACTCACACTTCCCATTCTGCCAAACCTTCCCGTCGCGGCAGCTCTCCACGGCACCTGCAAAAGTATACATCACTTGTTGAGACGTTCATCATCATCATCAAGGGTATTATTTCACCCTCAATATTGTGTTCTTGAGATCACTTTTTTATGATAGATCTGTAGTTGTAATTAAGTTTCTCATAATACAAAAAAAAAAATAAAAAAAATAAAAAAATAACAATAAGCATGATTTTGGGTTTGAACCAGTGCTGTCATAGTTGTCCTATTGCAAAAGTGGGAACAATAATAGTAATAATAATAATAATAATAATAATAATAATAATAATAATAATAATAATGTGGTGACTGCCTTGACCACATTTCCAGGGCATGTAAATCTTGTGTATCTATTTGACACACCAGAAAGACTGGGATAGAGTCTGTATTTGCTTAGTCTAGAACCAAGTGACCTTCGAATCCATATCGCCTGCCCAGAGCCCAGACAGGCAGGTTTAGTTGTGTGGCATGTTTTGAGGCAAGAAAGGCATTTAAATTTTCCCTCACCTGTAGGCTGGTTTTATCACTGTTGATGTCTGCTGTGGTGTAATTGTGTGTGGAAAAGACCAGGAAAAGAGCAAACACTACAAAAATGAAGCAGTGGATGTAACGTGTGGTATGAAGGGCCGAGAAAGTGTGTATATTAGATATATTGCTTGTCTTCCAGTGCCCTGACTTGTACTACATGTCACTTTGAAAACGTCTTGATGATTCTGCCGTAATGGCGAGCACTGACGCACCGTGAACTTTCCTGCACCACACACTCACACGGTGAGGTGGAGACATGTTAGTCACCTTCTCTGTGTGCCTGAGGGAAGACACCTGCCCTGCCCTAGTGGCCTTGTCTCAGTGCCACACAGCTGCCATCACGGCATCTGTAGAGTGCCCTTGACTCCCCCAAAGAGTTTCACCTACCTTGGCCTCGCCCTGAGTCCGGCGATGTCAGGTACCTGCGCGGCACCAACCACTGGTGACCCGGCCGCCGCCGCCCCGCTCTGGGGCTGGACAAGAGCTGGGCGGCTGGGCGCGCGTCCTCACGCCGTGTCGCGGGGGCGGGACTCACTACCACCCTGTCCTCGGTTTGGCTGGACTGGTGTGACCTGTGGACGGTGTGACTGGGCTGGTGTGGCTTCAGGAGGCGGCCAGTCCATGGCGAGGCCGCGTGGTACCTGTCTGCCAGGGCGTGGTGCTGCACGCGGGGCTGGGAGAGGGCCGACGCCTGCCTGGCGCTGGCCCACCGAGCATGGCCGGACGCCTCGCCTGCAGTAGGGAAAGACCGCTGGGCGTAGAGCCGCCTGCTGTGGCTGTATCTGGGCCGCGTGTACACCTGCCGCCCGAAGTCCGGGAGTGCCGGCCACCCCAGCTGTGTCCACACACCGCCGGCTTGTGCCCGCTCAGAGTGGCCGTCGAGCCGGTTGTTGTAGGCGTCGCAGAGGACGCCGCAGGAAAGCGTCACACACAGCAGTGCCAACCAGTACCTGCGGGAACAAGCAACAATGATCAGTAACTCACTGTTACTCACAATTAACTTGCCTTGACCATTTTGCAAGTATATGTAAGCATGAGACATAAACTCTGCCACACGCGCAGTCCAGCACGCGGGGCCTCAGGGCGCCGGGCACTGACCTGAGCGTCATGGTGCGTGCGTTGACTATCAAGGCGCGGTGGGAAGTGCCTGTTGCTGCCAGTGCGGGGCTGTGGCTGCCCAAGTGTTACTCCCTCCCTTCCTCGCCCCCCGTTCCTTCATACCCCCATGTTTATCAGTCCCTTCCCAACCCCCACCTCTGATCCGTCTCTACGCCCCGCCCCGCCCCCCTCCGTCCCCAGCCCCGGTGACCCTCCCCAGCTTTCTGCCCTGCGGCCCCTACGCCCCTTCTTTATCTCGTCCTTTTTCACCTCGCCAAGGGTGAATGCTTGAAGAAAGGTGACCGAATCAGCCCTCGATGAGCAGGTGGAGGAGGGTCAAACTCTGTTATCTTATCGCGATCTCTTGACGAAGTGCGTTTCTGACCCCGCGTGGCCGGCGTCGTCAGCATCATCGTGGCGGTTATCGCGTACGCCACCACCCACAAACAATGCTAGCTAAGGTCGCACCAGCTCTGCAATTGCTTATAGAGGTCAATTTCAATTTGCCAGGGCAGCCTAGAGAGCAGTTTGTCACGTGATTATACATGTAAGCGTAGATGTATACCACGAGGAAGGAAGGAAACAAGAAAAAAGAAACACATCTGTGGAACCTGAAAAAAAAATGAGCACTACCTCGACGGAAATAGATCACCATAAATAACGTAGATGATCTGTTTTTAGTTTACGCTTCCATAAAAATCGGATTGGCGTCAGCAGTATGCATATATAAATGGCGATCAGGCTTAATCAATAGGCTACTTTTACTGAAATTGAATAGTCTTTATATAAACCCATTTTCTGCATATATATACACGCATCAGGTATCAATACAGTTGGAACGGTTTATCCTGTTTACTATCTCATGCAGTACAGCGCAACGTGGGGTTTGTATGAGGTTAGGTTACTGCACAGTCATCGGCGTGGTGGTGGTGGTGGTGGTTTCATATACACAATGACTCTCTTCTTGCGTTGGAGTGTTGGTGATTGTGTAGGTGTGAGATGGAGGGTGGGGGAAGGGGCGCATCAAGTGGGTGGTTGGCAAGGATGACTGTAGATTGGTGTTGGTGGTAAGTAGTGGTATGTAGGTGGATGAGTGGTTGGTGGAAGGCAGCGGTGGGTGGCGGGGGAAGGGGTGCATGGAAGTGAGTGGTTGGCAAATGTAGATTGGTGTAGGTGGTAAGTAGTGGTAGCTATGTAGGTGGATGAGTGGTATAGGTGGAAGACGCATGGGGATAGCGGTGAGTGGCGGGGGAAGGGGTGATGAGCGGTGGATGAGTGTTAGGTGGAAGAAATGTAGATAGCGGGTGGCGGGAAGGGGAGAAATATAGATTAATGTTAACATGTGTGTGTGTGTGTGTGTGTGTGTGTGTGTGTGTGAATGGCTGGTGGAAGGGGAGTTAGTGGGGCCCTGGGGTGTGGGTTGGTGTTAAGTGGACGAGTGGATGAACAAGCCCCCGGATCCCGCTTGTTGAGTGGTGATAAGGGAGGCTACACGTGTGCCGCCGACCCAGGGAAGGAGCCTCGTGGTGGTGCCGGGGCCTCGTTGTCGCCAGGGTTAAGGGTTAGGTTAGGTTAGGTTAGGTTAGGTTAGGCAGACTCTCGTTGTCGCCAGGGTTAAGGGTTAGGTTAGGTTAGGTTAGGCAGACTCTCGTTGTCGCCAGGGTTAAGGGTTAAGGGTTAGGTTAGGTTAGGCTAGGCAGACTCTCGTTGTCGCCAGGGTTAGGTTAGGTTAGGTGGTGTCTCGTTGTCGCCAGGGTTATAGGTTAGGTTAGGTTAGGTTAGGCTAGGCAGACTCGTTGTCGCCAGAGTTAGGTTAGGTTAGGTGTCTCGTTGTCGCCAGGGTTATAGGTTAGGTTAGGTTAAGTTAGGCTAGGCTAGGCGGAGTCTCGTTGTCGCCAGGGCTAGGTTAGGTTAGGTTGTCGCCACACTATACACATGCTCTCCTGTGCTGGGATCTCATGACCAAGAATTTTCACTCATGTTTTAATCTCGTTGTCATCAGGGTTAAAGGTTAGGTTAGGTTAGGTTAGGTTTACGCCACACTACACATGCTGCTGGGATCTCATGACCAAGAATTATCACTCGTGTTTTAATCTCGTTGTCACCAGGGTTAAAGGTTAGGTTAGGTTAGGTTAGGCTAGGCGGAGTCTCGTTGTCGCCAGGGTTAGGTTAGGTTAGATTAGGTTAGGTTGTCGCCACTACACATGCTCTCCTGTGCTGGGATCTCATGACCAAGAATTATCACTCGTGTTTTAAGTAATAGAATCGTAAATTTATAGGTATATAGCTGAGAAGAGAAGAAAACGAAAAAAGGAAGAAAAGAATAAGGAAAAGAGAGAAGAGGAAGAGAATGATAAATAAAAAGAAGAGGAGAGAAAAGAAGAAAATGGAAAATAACAGTGGTATAGTTGTTATTGTAGGCCTATATCGTATGCGTGTGCTAATGCGTGCCAGAATGATATCAAAACTAAGTCTTATACCAAAGCGACTACTACTACCACTACTATTACTACTACCACAACTACTACTACAAATAATGACGGTAATAACCCCACTCACCACTACAATAACCTTTACAGAGATCATATGTGCTAACCAACACCTTAAAACCTAACCTAACCTAACCTAACCTTAACCTATACGCCACATCCAGGGTACAGTTTAGTGGGGGTGGCTTTCGTTCGCTATCTCGCTCGGTGTTCCCCCAAGGCGCAGTTTCTTCCAGTGTGTTATCAGCGTAATAAAAGTCGTTTATCGGAAGCTGAACCTGATACGGCCGCTGTTTGGGGAGTTTTGGAGGCGAGGGAGCGGCCTAGTGGCGCTTATTTGGCGATTACGGCGATTGGCGGGGTGGTGAGAGTTATGGTGTGGTAGGTAACGGCTTAGAGAGAGAGAGAGAGAGAGAGAGAGAGAGAGAGAGAGAGAGTTATAAGAAAGAGAAAGGTACAAAAATTAGTCAGAGAAGGGAATAAAAGAAAAATAGAAGGAAAATAATGAATGAGAGAGAGAGAGAGAGAGAGAGTTACAAAAATCAGTCAGAGAAGGGAATAGAAAGAAAAAAAATAGAAATGGAAGGAAAATAATGAATGAATGAAGAAAGGAAATTAGGCAGGGAAGAAGGAAGGAACGAGCAGATGAAAGAATGAAAGAAAGAAGGAAGGCAAGGAAAATAATGGATGAATGAATGAAGAAAGGAAATTAGGAAGGGAGGAAGGAAGGAACGAAAGATTGAAAGAATGTAGGAAGGGAGGAAAGAAGACCTGAATGAAAGAGAAAAAAAAATAAGTGAGAGATATAGACAGACAGACAGAGACTCACATAAATCATACACGAAAAAAGGAAGAAAAGAATAAGGAAAAGAGAAGAGGAAGACAACGATAAATAAAAAGAAAAGAGGAGAGAAAAGAAGAAAATGGAAAATAACAGTGGTATAGTTGTCATTGTAGGCCTATATCGTATGCGTGTGTTAATGCGTGCCAGAATGATATCAAAACTAAATCTGATACCAAAGCGACCACTACTACCACTTCTATTACTACTACAACAACTACTACTACACTTAAAAGACACATAAATCATACTCTGTTGTCCCTGAGTGTAATTTTCTCTTCTATGTCTCGTCTCCGTGTTGTCTCATCCACCCTCATCATTACAACCCAGTAGTCAGTCATGTCCAAGGCTGTGTGCATCGTCACGTATCATCAGAGCCATCACAAGGGAGGCTAACCGTCCCTCGCCCCCGCAAACACTTTACCGAATAGCAAGCGAGTGTTGTGCTGCCGATACGCCGATATACTTTTTTTTATTAATTTATCTAACAGTTTTTTATAAGATTATCCAACATCCTTGTTTGATAAATTTAGTATGGTAGCTTGCTTGGAGGGACAGGATGTATAATGTTTGTGTTGACTGTATTAAAAAAATGTATATAATGTATTTATCTATCATCTTTATCTATCTGTCTGTCTATTCTTTATCTAACTATCTACGTATCTACCACCCTACCTACCTATCTATTTATCTATCTATCTATCATCTTTATCTATCTGTCTGTCTATTCTTTATCTAACTATCTACGTATCTACCACCCAACCTACCTATCTATTTATCTATCTATCTATCTATCTATCTATCTCCTTCGCCAGAGACAACGGTGTGAAGGCGATTGAGAACTTGATGAAGAAGAGAGGCAAGTTCGACTACATCCTGCTGGAAACGACGGGATTGGCCGACCCAGGTAATATTAGAGAGAGAGAGAGAGAGAGAGAGAGAGAGAGAGAGAGAGAGAGAGAGAGAGAGAGAGAGAGAGAGAGTAGAGCACGTAGTTATAATTACCTAAAACACTCACACTCACTGGTGGACGGACAGACAGCAAAACAACAAACATAAACAGCAGACAGGCAAAACAGTTGCAACAGACACCTAATTGTATAGTAGAAAAAAAAGACAATGGTATTAATAAAAAATAAAAAAAACAGGCAAATATAGAGAAGTAAAGAAAGATGGATTAAAAAATAAGATATAGAGAAAAAATGGTTACACAGACACACACACACACACACACACACACACACACACACCACATTGCTGCGGTTATCACGCTCGCCTCACAACCAAGAGGTCCCAGGTTCGATTCCCGGGCGAAATGAAAACGTGCCCCCTGTCCACCCTGCAGTGAATGGGCACCGGGGGTCAGTCATGGGTTGAGTTCCGCTTCCTGGGGGTGTATGGGTGTGAGGTTTCAGCGGTAATCAGATATCAGTCACTTGTAACCTCCAAGCACATTCGGGAAAGGTGCTGGCTGGCGATTGAGGGTCGCATTATAAGACATTTCGCCGCCCAAGAACACATATTTGACAAAGGCAAGGCTTAGGCTTGGGAGTTTTCAGGAGTAGTTTAGAGTTTTTGGAACCTGTTAGTAGTTTGACCCTTCTTCTGTACCATGAACCTAAGGAAACACTCATTAGAACTCGACTGACCCCCTCTTTAACCTTTAGAAATTGTTAATGTGAGAAGCGATAGTGTCTATAATACCAACCTGAGAGTCTAGCGTGCGGTCTGTCCATGGGAAATTACACACGGGTTCTCCCCCCTTCCCCCCTTCCCTCCACGTGCATTCACTCACACAACTACATGACATCGAGTACTCAGTCGCCTCCTCTATTACACCAAGTTGCGTCATGTCAGGTAATAGGCGTTGGCAGGTGTGTCTGGGAGGGGAACAACAAATACCTGAGCACAGTAACACCTGGAGCAGGGCGTCAACGAGGTGCTTCCCTTCGATACCTTTGTACTGTTAACTCTAATGAACCTGTCGCCTTTCTTTTCCCTCCTCGCTTGCTCTCTCTCCTCACACTGGATATGATAAAGGAGTGTATATGCGTGCGTTCTCACTCTCGCTTTCTCACTCTTTCTCAATCTCTCAGTTTCCCCTCATTATTTTCTTCTCCATCCTTCGAAATCTTCCCCTGTTCTCCTTATGTACCCTCTCTCTTACACTGGATATGATAAAGGAGTGTATATGCGTGCTTTCTCACTCTCACTTTCTCACTCTTTCTCAATCTCTCAGTTTCCCCTCATTATTTTCTTCTCCATCCTTTGAAAGCTTCCCGTTCTCCGTAGCCTCTCTCTTTACCGTCTCCTTTCGTCCTCTCCATAACACTTCTCTCCACGTTTCTTTTGTTCCGCATTCCTTCCTCTCACTATTCATCCCCCTTCACCGCTTCCTCCTCTCCTGTTCATTCCTCTTCACTCGGTCCTACTCTCTTAACTATACTCTGTTCACGTTAACTTGGCGAGTAAGCCCCTTCCTCTTCTGCAATGGGTGTATATCACTGGCCAGTCCACAAGCAAGCCACGCCCCCTCTATATCTCAAGTTCCATTTGATTTGTGAATGCTGTAGGGTAATTTTATAATCTTATTGGTGATTCTTGGATTGGCGAGAACGCGATTTGTTTGCCAAGTTAATCTGAAGAGTATGATATGAATGGGTGAATGGGTGATCGTCTTCTGTATACTCAACCAAGGAAGTCTATCGTGCTTCAGAACACTGAGCAATTTAAATAATGTCCCAGTCCTACGCTACTAAAGTTACTAGCGCCAGTTTTCATTATTTTTCGTTCATTCTGTTCCATCGGTCATCAGGTATTCATGAAAGTTAAGTCCTATCCCAGAACATGAATTGGTATGAAAACTGTCTAAATCATTTGCCACTTTCTTTTAGCAGCATCCATTCTTTCTCTCTAGTTTTGGGTCACATTATTCAATCGCTTATAAGGTGCCTGAAATTAGTCCTTCCCCCGAATTTGAAGTAATATGAAGTTTGTCTAAAAACATTTGCCGCTTACTATTAGCAGGATCACTTCTCGCTAGTTTACTGTTCACTCTGCTATCGTTAATAAGGTAAGCTACCCCCCAAATTAAGTGAACCTAAATCAAAACGACTTCTTTTTTACAGCAAAGGGGGCAGCTCAAGGGCAACAATAAACGGAAAACAAGAAAGCCCGCTGCACATTTTCTTTAGTTTTCGTTCATTATATGTTGTTTCGCTCATAAGGCCGCCGGTATTATTCAGGGCGGGTGTGCTAAGACGCGTGTATCTGTCCCTCTCTCGCAGGCCCCATCGCGGCGCTCTTCTGGGTCGACAAGCAGCTGGAGTGTGAAGTGTACCTCGACGGTGAGTGTTGCTGTTATTGTTATTATTATTATTATTATTATTATTATTATTATTATTATTATTATTATTGGTGGTGGTGGTCGTGGTGGTGATGTTATTGTTTTTTGTTGTATTATTGAGATCCAAGGAAGGGCATCAGATGAAAAAAATATATAGACCTAAACAAACAGAGTCCCCTCGATGAGCAGACACGGATGTAGTGATATAATATTAAAGTTGCTTGGCTTGATGACGAGGTTGCTGTTATTTTTTATTATTATTATTATTATTATTATTATTATTATTATAACGGTAACACTAATAATGATAATAATACTGATAATTTGAATAATTGTATATTTTTATTAATATGTCATATCAGGACAGATTCACAAAAAAGCCAAAATGTAACGTGATCATTGATTTTTTATTATTTCGTTTTATTTTTTTTAGCTTTATTTTTGTGTTCATGACTTGTGTGATATTTTCCCCAATAGCGTCTCGCACTTAGTGATTATAATTATCCTCCTTCATAATTAGAGATAAAAAAAAATCTAGGGTTGACTATTATGGTTTGAAGTATCAAAATAACAATGAATTAGGTCATTAGTCTACTGGATTTACTGAGTTTAAGTGAAAAGAAGCATTCATTCTGGCACGAAAAAAGTAAAGCTTCATCATGATTGCCCCGGCGCGAACCCTGTCACTGATATTTTAGGTAACGTGGTAAAATTATGTCCAGGCACGCTCCCTGGACATAGTTTCGGCCACAAGGATGAAGCATGCAACGGAATACTTTAGGAAGGCAATTGAATACTAAGAATGTAACGGACTTCTTTTTTTATATATCAACACGTTATAAAGGATTGAAGACTACAGAAAACAATATTGGTGATGCAGCTTCTCACTTCATGCTGTCACGATCAACGGGTTGGAAGTAAAGGAATATAAGTGCTGCCATCGAGTGAGTGCTATTTTTGAGACGCCCAGATTATGTGAAGGCCTGCCCACTCAAAACATTCTTCTGTTGTTATTTTTCTTCCAGAGCCAATCACAGCCCTGCATATCACGGTTACTTTAGACAATAATAACTTCACGAAAAGGCTTTCCAAATAGATAAGGTCGTTCTAAGGTTGAGAAAAGGAAGAAAGCAGATGAATAAGGGTCCAAATTTTTATTATTGTTATTATTATTATTATTATTATTATTATTATTAGTAGTAGTAGTAGTAGTAGTAGTAGTAGTAGTAGTAGTAGAAGTGTTGAAATCCCAGAAAGTGAATCACGTGAAAACAATTATATTCTAAAATTGAGGAAAATAAGAAAAAAAATTATTATTGGTCTCTTAAAAAGATAAACTGATTCTGAAGTTGAGAAAAAGAGAGAGAAAAAAAAGATGATCGTTATAACACGGGGCCAACAGCAAAACATGTACCTCTACCTTCCCATTACCGCGAAGAGAGAAGGAAGAAAATAAGCGTGTACTGTACTTGTCGCCTATCTGTGGAGTGCCCTACGGAACTACAGCATCGTACACAGTATATATCTGTCGCTCTGTCGGGAACTGCGTCGCTGGATCCGGACAAACAGACAGACAGGTAGAGTTTCTTGTTACACGGCTAATGAGCATTGTAGTTTCTCTCTCTCTCTCTCTCTCTCTCTCTCTCTCTCTCTCTCTCTCTCTCTCTCTCTCTCTCTCTCTCTCTCTCTCTCGTCCCCGCCGTTTCCCAGGTGACACGCTCTTTAATTAGCCGCCTCGCCCTCTAATAACATGTCAGCACTTTTCTCCCACCTGGCAAATTGTTCCGTGTGTGTGCGTCTGTGTGTGGTGGGGAAGGGGGGTGGTGGGGGGTAAGGGAAAGGGAGTATATGTCTATGGGTGAGGGGAAGGGGAGTGTGTCGGGAGAGGGGAGTATAGGGGGGAGTGTGTGTGTGTGTGTGTGTGGAGAGGGGAGATATGTGTGGGTGGGAGTGAGGGGAGGGTATGTGTGCAGGGGAGGGGAGTAAGGGGGGGTGTGGGGGAGAGGGGAGCAGGATGTTTGTGAGGGACAGACAGACAGACAGACAGATAATAAAAGGTAAGACAAAAGGAGATGTTTGTCCCATGTAGCTTTGTCCGTTTCTGTTGATGCGAGATTGTCTTGGAGAGAGAGAGAGAGAGAGAGAGAGAGAGAGAGAGAGAGAGAGAGAGAGAGAGAGAGAGAGAGAGAGAGATGTAACATATATAACTTAGGACGGAGAAAGGTGTGAATATAATAATAATAATAATAATAATAATAATAATAATAATAATAATAATGCTATATATGTCATCCATCGTCACGTTACCCAAGTATATCAAAAGGCAAAACACACAAACAAGCAAACAAGAATTAATAAGCAAAAGCAAATATATCAAACAACGTATAACTAAATAAAATAGTAAAAAATAAAGAAAACGGGCGAATAAATATGAATGAAAAGGGGAACTGTAATATATTGACTGTTTTCATGCGTTTTATAAGTGTATAGTAACCCAAGCGTCTATTAAAAGAGAAAAAAAAAAAAAACGAAAAAATATATGAAAAAAACTGCATTGTATCAACCACTTCCATGAGACTCATATAAGAGAAATCTAGCAGAGACCTTTTTGACAGTGCGACGGAGATGAGCACTGAGGCCACGCGCAGCTATAGTGTACGCCCCCACCTCTACCTTTACCTTGTTTGGCATTCAATTCGTATAGGGCTGCAGAGAGGCCTTTGAGGGGAGGCCGCCGCGTCAGTGAAGGCCGCGTCCCATTTGCTAATTTCCACCGTTGACTTGTATAGAAGGGGAGAAGAGGGGAGCGAGGGCAGGCTGCAAAAGGCCGAGCTATGGGATGGAAAGACTGTAGAACGATGTGGGTCTATAGTGAACGTTCAGTGCCTTAGGTTGTTCTGTAAGGGGCTTGAAGGAGGATGGGATGTAGGTAGCTATAGGAAGGAGAGGAGGAAATAAGAAAGGGGAAGGAGGGAAGGAAGGGGAGGGGGAAGGTAGATGGACGAAAAAAAGAAGGTGGAGAAGGAGTGAACTTGAATGTAAGGAGGAAAGCCGGAAGGGAAGGAGAAAGGGAGGAAGGGAAGGGGTAAGAAGGATGAATGGATAAAAGGGAAGAAAGGGGAAAAAGAGAGAATCTAGGATGTAAGAAGGACGATAGGAAGGTAGGGAGGAAGGAAGAAGAAGGAAGAAGGGACAATGGAGAGAAAAAAAAGGAAGAAAAAGGATATAAAAGCAGGGATAGAGACTGGAAAGAACGGAGGAAGGAAGAAAGAAAAGGAAATAAGTAAATGAGGAAGGAAAGGAGAGAAAAAAGGAAGATAGAATATATAAAAGCTGGGATAGAGACTGGAAAGAACGGAGGAAGGAAGAAAGAAAAGGAAATAAGTAAATAAGGAAAGAAAGGAGAGAAAAGGAAGATAGAATATATAAAAGCAGGGATAGAGACTGGAAAGAACGAAGGGAGGAAGAAAGAAAAGGAAATGAGGAAGGAAGGAAGAAAGAATCATTGCAAACAGCCGGCCGTTACGCTTCCCATTCAGCAATCGTCCAGTCAGCCTGTCAGCCGGCCAGCCTTCGAGTCAGCCAATCAGCCTCCGGGACAGTCAGTATGCAAGAGTCACCGATGCGCCAAGAAACCTCCTCCCTTTTCCTTTAGTCTTTCCTTTACCTCCTCGTCCTCCTCTTCCTCGTAGTCTCCAACCACCTCCTTCCCCTCCTCCTCCTCCTCCCCCTCCTCCTCCCACACACACACCAGCATATTTATCGCCCAATTAGAATAGTGTCGCCGAGCAGAAAAACAGATTAGGGTCGGACCCGTCTCCAGCGGTCCGTCCAAATCGTCAATTCAGAAAGGTTTAGGGAAAGAAATGTCCCATCTAGCCCGACTGTGCCGTCCGCCGCGCCAAGTGTTATACATCTTTCACGACCTCGCCTCCCCGCCGCTCCCGCCTCAAATATCGCGGAAAGAAGCGGAGGCGATCCTTTGAAGCTTCGCCCAGGGAGGAAAAAGGAAGAAAAAGGCGGAGAATTCACCCCAATCTAGTGCCGAGCGTCTCCAATAATCTGCCCGCGCGTGTATTGGGGTGGAACAACCCTCTTAATTTGAAAATCCCGCCATTCATTTGAATTTCGCGCCCTTCCCCGTAATTTGATTTGAATTTTGCCGCACTCCAGACCCCGCGGTGTTGACGAGGGACGATGCCAGTTTGCGGCGAGAGGCACGAGGGGGAAAGAAATCGATGTTGTATTACGAATGAGTTAAAGGACCCAGATGTTGGTGGCTATTGGTCATTAGAGGCACTCAGGTGGATATCCGTCTGCGGGGTTGAAGAGACGCCCGTCGGTTTAGCGAAGTGAACGGTCCGTGAGGCATCGAACTCAGCCACGCCGGTTGTCTCCGCCCTCCCTTGTCTATTGCGGCGGAGGAGGCGCTGCGAGGGGTCGTTAGGGGTGACGGCAGGGAGGCGGCGAGGGCAAGGGGAGGAGGGTAGGGGGCTGCTGTGGGTGAATCCGGGCGTTATTGTGGCGAGAAAATGTGACACTTTTTAATTATGCCCTCAGGCTAGAGAATTAACTAGGCATTAAACGATCCTCTTATTAAATACGACGCGACCCCGCTGTATCGAATCGCGCCGTGGGAGTGCGGGTTGAAGGGCCTCGTGGACGGGCTACTTTGAGGGTCTTGTCGAGTGAGCTTATTGGATTATTTCGCGGGTTATCGGTTTCCGCGTGGGGTGGCGGGGCGGGTGGGAGGCAGGCGCGGTTAAGGGGTGGTCGGCAGGTTCTTTGGGCGGCTTCAGCCAATATTGGCAAAGGAGAGCGAGGTGGCGGGAAATTAGCGCGGGTAAAAGACGGCGCCGCGCGATTGTCTGGCGGCGACAAATTGCTCTTCCCTGAGTGGCCCGTCTTCCTTCCTTCCTTCCTCCCCTCCTCCTTCCCTTCTCTTCCCTTCCCCTCCCCTGCCCTCCCTGCCTCCGATGCATAATTAAATCTTATTTGTCGGGCGTCATTTGCGGTGGAAATATGGAATGCTGAAGATGAGTTCGACGGAATTCGTCTAGCCTAGCCTCGTGTTCGCGTCAAGGACCGGCCGGACGGAGGGGAGGCGAGTGTCGGCGTGTATTGAGTGGCGGAGTGAGTGTTGTGCTGTTTGTTGTTGCGTTGTGTTGCTCTGGTAATGCAGCGACCTCCTCTCCGTCCCCTCCCCCTCTTGGTAATGAATGTTGCGACGCCCCCCCCCCTCCTCTACCTTCCCCCCCTTCCTCCCCCATCCCCGCCAAGCACCTCGATGTAACAGTCTTTTGTTATTGTTGTTTTCATAGAATATTTTAAGTTTTGCGTGTTTTTTAAGGTTGCTTTTGTTAATTTGGGGTAAAGCATGGAGGATTTCTTCGGTTAAAGTCTTATTTGGGTTTAAACAAATGAGCGTCAAGCGTTTCTTTCTGTATTTTGTGGTTATGAAACTGTCAATCGATCTACCCTTACGTCTATCTATCTATCTCTATTATCAGTGTGAGTGGGCGAGCGAGCGAGTGTTGGCGTGTTGTCGCGATGCTCATTAAACTGGTCATTACACTGATCATGAAACTCAATCTGTCTACCAATCCGCCAATCTGTCTGCTTAACTATCAATCCTTGTGAGTGGGCGAGCAGCGAATGGCGGTGTGTTGTCGCGACGCTCATTAAACTGTCAATCTGTCTACCTATCCGTCTGTCTATCTTTCTATCTCTCTATGTATCTGCGTGAGTAGGCGAGCGAATGGTGGTGTGTTGTCGGTACCCTCGTTAAACTGTCTATCTACCTATCCGTCTGTCTATCTATCTCCTATCTTTCTATGTATCTGCGTGAGTGGGCGAGCGAATAGTGGTGTGTTGTCGCGACGCTGCCCCCTCCTTCCCCTCCCCGCCCCCGACAGACCCATTGATGTATTGCAAAGACAGGCGCCGCGTCTTGCAGGGCGGAAGGGGGGTGTCGGAGCCGGGGCCGGGGGTCACGATACGAGTTTTTCGCTTTGAACGCCAAAACAAGAGTAATAAAAGTTCATAAAAGTTTAAGATGCCACGTTTTCCGCTTTGATTGAATCCGGAGGCCGCCGCGGCGCCGAATAATACGTAAGCAGACGAGGAGAGGCGGAGAGGCGAGGCGACGCTAACTCTGCGCCGCGCTGTTGTCAAATTTACGTCGCTTCGCCGCGTTGATTCCAGACCACAAGTAGTTTACGCCTCATTGAAGTGATTAATGGCGTTGCTAATATGTCCAGTGTGTTGTTATTGAAGTTTATTTGTCTTATTTCAGTTTGTTTATTTTGTTTGTGTATATATTTATTTTTTGTTGTACTTTATGCTCCGTTGTACTCATCATTACTGTCCCTCATGAATCAAGTTTGTTTTTATTTCTGTTTATTTGTTTGTTTCAGTTGATCTTTCTTATTCCAGATTGTTTTAGTTCAGGCCTTGAGTACTTTACGCTTCATTGTACTAATTAATATCGGCGCTAATGTATCCAATTTGTTTTATTAGCTGAAAAGAGGACAGGTGAGCTTGATTAATTTGCGTTATGAAGGTGAGGAATGTTCAGTTTAGCACCGAGATGGAAGGCGCGGAGGGAGTCATGGAGGTAGCATCATCAGGGCGGGGATGAGTGTGTGACGGAGGGGAGGATCATTCGGCTCGGAACCAGTGAGTTAGGAACGTCTAGAAGCAAAATGAATGACAGGTCCAACAATGGTTTCTAAAGTTATATTTTTTAACTGACAAAAGGCTAAAGACAAAACACAAGAAGAAAAGATAGCTGAAGACAAAACAATAGAAGAAAATTGACTCCACTCACAACACCTCTGTCCCAAATATGGTACTAAAAAGCCAAACTGGAAATACGACGTTTAAAATCATCAGACATTGGACCCATCATCCCGCCCGCGTGAAGTCACTTGGTCCCCTCTCTGAATCTTGCTTTTTCCTTCCCCCACAGGCATCATCACGGTGCTGGACGCCAAGTACGCCGAGAAGGTGAGTGGCTGGGTCCAGTGGTGAGTGCGGGTTCAGTGGGCGGCGTCTCCATGGGTCTGGTAGGGGCGGGGGTCACTGGTGGACAGCTCTTAATCACTTTAGTAGAACTCCACTATGTAGTCTTTCTGAACGGTAAAAGTTAAAGCTATCTAGTTTTAGCGTTCTTTACCAGGTGGCGTTTTAGTGACCTTATTAACAAAGTATATTTTGTTTCATATTTTCTTTAAACATCCACTAATATGATATTTTCAGTTTCATTCACGTAATACATCTGCGCTAGTGGACTTTTTTGTTCTCCTTTTTTTTCATTAAGCTGCCTTCTTTCTTATGAAAATAACAACTATGAACATTTTTTTCAGAATATCTCCGAGAAGAAGCCTGAAGGTGTGGTGAACGAGGCTGTGAGGTGAGTGACTGAGGGAATGCTTGAGTTGGTTCCATGGTTGATTGATAGATTGAGGGAGAGCTCTTATTATTTTCTTCTTCCCCCCCCCCCACCTCCCTCATCTACCTGGCTTCCCCTCCCCGCAGACAGGTGGCCTTGGCGGACCTCCTCATCCTAAACAAAACGGACTTGGTGGACCAGCAGCAACTTGACCTGGTGACGCGGATTGTGAGGTGAGGCAAAGAATTCAAGAGTATTATAGAGAGTTATAGAATATTAGAGTGTGAGTTACAGGTATTGTTGTTAGTGTTGTTAATTTGTTTTTGGTTATTGTTATTGTTATCATTACTCTACCTATGATTATTAATTGTTCCTTTCCAATATTTGTGATTTTAGAGTTTGTTCATGATTTTAGAATGTTATAAATGGGGTCATAGATGTTACTTTTGCTCTTGTTAGTGTTGTAATTATTTATTATTATCATTATTATTACTTAACTTCGGATTAATTGTTCATTTTTTCCTGTGTTCGTGATTTTAAAAGATTATACGTTATTTTAAACTCAAGACGTAGGGAAGGAGATAAAGAGAAAATGAGAAAGAGAGAGAGAGAGGGAGAGGAGAAAGCAAGGAACAAGAAAGACAATAGAGAGAGAGAGAGGAAGAGAGAGAAGGAGAGTAGAGAGGAGCATAGCAGGAGAGTCAATAATGTTAATGTTAGTCAAATAGAAGAGAGGGGGAAACAGAGGAGGGCAGAAGACGTCTCAAGGAGGGAGTGCAGCGGAGGGAAAGTAAAAAATGGAAGAGGAAACACAGGTGGAGGAAATCAGGTGACAGATGACGATGATGGGTGAAGAGGATGGGACAGGAGGAGGAGGAGGAGGAAAGAGAGTGGGCAGGAAGAGAATGAAAATGATTGAGTTGATCCCATGATAGTCAGGTCAGATCAGGGAGGGAGGGAGAGACAGAGGGAAGGGAGAGAGAGAGAGGCAGGTAGGGAGGGAGAGACAGAGGGAAGGGAAAGAGAGAGAGAGAGAGAGGGAAGGTAGGGAGGGATGGAGGAAAGGGAGCGGAAATAAGAACGCTACCCTGTTTTGTGCACTCACTTGACGCGAAAAATAAGTGCTGGAAAAGGGAGAAGGTGGGATCCAATTCTTCATATTTCCCTGGTGACATGTGAAGGATTTTTGAGGTATTAGCAAGATAAAAGGTAAAGTAGAGGCAGATAGATAGAATAGTATATAGTTTTGTGCGCTCAGTTGAACCTAAAAAATAAGGCAATGGAAAAGGAAGAAGGTTGGGTCCATTTTTTGTTTTCCTGGTGACAAGTGAAAGATTTTTGAGGTATTAGCAAGATAAAAGGTAAAGTAGAGGTTGGCAGAATATTATATGGCACTGTGCACTCACTTGATACAAAAAATAAGGGCTGGAAAAGGGAGAAGGTGGGATCTGATTCTTTATATTCCCTGGTGACATGTGAAGGATTTTTGAGGTATTAGCAAGATAAAAGGTAAAGTAGAGGTTAGCAGAATATTATATGGCTCTGTGCACTCACTTGATGTGAAAAATAAGTGCTGGGAAAGGGAGAAGGTGGGATCCAATTCTTTATATTCCCTGGTGACACGTGAAGGATTTTTGAGGTATTAGCAAGATAAAAGTTAAATTAGAGGCTGGCAGAATACTATATACTAGTTCTGTGCAATCAGTTGAAGCAAAAAAATGAGTAACTTGAAAAGGGAGAAGGTGGGATCCAATTCTTTATATTCCCTGGTGACAAGTGAAGGATTTTTTAGGGATTAGCAAGGTCAAAGGTAAATTAGAGGTAGATTGAATAGTATATAGTTTTGTGTACTCAAATGAACACAAAACAAACTATAGAATAAGTGCTGGAAAAAGGGAGAAGGTGGGATCCAATTCTTTATATTTCCCTGGTGACAAGTGGAAGATTTTTGAGGACTTAGCAAGATAAAAGGTAAATTAGAGGTTGATAGAATAGTATATAGTTTTGTGCACTCAGTTGAACCTAAAAAGTAAGGCATTAGAAAAGGAAAAAGGTTGGGTCCATTTTTCTTTAGTGATAAGTGAAAGATTTTTTAGAAGATTAGCAAGATAAGAAATAACATTGTTGTGATAGGAAACTAGAGAGGTATATAATAGTACATAGTTTTGTACTCTATATATTAAGGGAAAAACTAAGTACTGGAAAAGGAAGAAGATTGAATATATATTTATTTTCTGGTACGAAGAGAGTTTTTATTTTTATTTTTTGTGGGGGTGAGCAAGATGAAAGATAAATTAGAGCTAGATAGAATAGCAACTACATTGTAAAAGAGAGTTAATGATAAAGATAATAATAATGTAAAACTAATCATGGTGAGATTTATTTCAACTTATAAAAATGGATTTAAGCAACAGGAAAAAAAAGACAGTTGAGAATCACTTAAAATACTTACAATTCTACATAATGTACTACTTGATGGTCATATATTTATTTATTTATTTGTTTATTGCAGAAACATCAACAGCTCAGCAGAGATCGTCCAAACACAGAGATGCAGGTGTGTATACATAGGTGTGTTTGTATGTATGTATGTATGTATGTATGTATGTATGTATGAATGAATGTATACTAAGCCTAACGAGTATTATTTTCCCTTCGTCATTTTTTTTTTGTATGTATGAGAGAGAGAGAGAGAGAGAGAGAGAGAGAGAGAGAGAGAGAGAGAGAGAGAGAGAGAGAGAGAGAGAGAGAGAGAGAGAGAGAGAGAGAGAGAGAGAGAGAGAGAGAGAGAGAGAGAGAGAGAGAGAGAGAGAGAGAGAGAGAGAGAGAGAGAGAGAGAGAGAGAGAGAGAGAGAGAGAGAGAGAGAGAGAGAGAGAGAGAGAGAGAGAGAGAGAGAGAGAGAGAGAGAGAGAGAGAGAGAGAGAGAGAGAGAGAGAGAGAGAGAGAGAGAGAGAGAGAGAGAGAGAGAGAGACTAAAGGTTTCATCACCCAGAGGCAAGGCAGGAATTATAGCTTTCTCTCTCTCTCTCTCTCTCTCTCTGACCCCTCTCCTACCCCATTCTTCCCCCCCCTCTCAATCACTAACCTATCCTACCTATCCTCATCCTATCCTTTATCTGCCATCCTTCCACTCCTCCTTCTGTGTCCCAATCTTCCTCTTCCCCTTGTGCCTTTATGTCCCTCCTCACCTCCCTCCCCCTCCTTCTCTCCTCTCCCTCTCCTCCTCCTCTCCCAAACTTGGCCTCTTACCCCCTCCAGCCTGATTGAATTTGCCACAGTTCCCCCGAAAGAGAAGGTACAACCACGCTTCAACGGGGCTGATGAAATTTGTCACTCAGAGGATGGGGAGAGAGAGGAGGGGGGAGAGAGACACAGGAAGAGGGGAGACGAGGGGTGACGAGAGGTGAGGAGAGGTGTCAACGGGAATGGGGGGGCCGACACACACACAAACTCACGCACTCACACAGGGAAGGACAGAAGGAGGAAGGGAGAAGAAAGAAGTGGAGAGAACCTGGTGGCGGTGCGATGAAAGAAAGGTGTTGGTGACCTAAGAAGGAGGAAAGAATGTAAATTTGTAAAAGTTGAGGCGACTGTGAATGTCAGTCATGAAGGAGACGAGAGGAGGAGGAGGAGGAGGAGGGGATGCAAATAAAATAATGGTGCCGTGTGGTATTAAAGAAGAGACAGACATATTGTGATACTAACGAAGGGAAAATGAGGAGAGTTCGCCTTTTCTTATATATAAAAGGAGAAAAGTAAAAACGGAAAAGTAAGGGAAAGTAAATGATAAAGACAGCAAAATAAGATGAAATAAATAATAAAGAGTAGAAGGAAATAAAAATGAGGGAATAGAGAGAAAAAAAGGGAAATTAGTTAAAATCTTTACTTGTATTTCTCCTGCATTATCATCATCATTGCTCATCATTATTGTCATCATCATCATCACCATTACCATCATAAATAACAGTAGGCCTACAATATACAGTAAAAGTCCATTCACTCGATTTTCACTGGCCAGAATTTCTATTACAGTACAAATTCTTAGAAGCAGGAAATGTAATTCAAATAAAAAAAGTCAGTATTTATTGAAGAAAATTATAAATAGGTAAATCAATCAATCAATAAACAATTGTCTGAAGTTTGAAGTGCAAGAACTTATAAATAAAACTTGCATACCTTTCCTTCAGGCCTTCCTTGGTGAGTGAGTACTAATTAGAAAGCTGAGTACAAATTGGTGACCATACCCTGACGATGATGAGTTTCTTACAGAGTCGACCTTGATAAGCTCCTCGACCTTCACGCCTACGACAAGTTTGGGGCTGACGAGTATGACCGAACCCTCAGCGCACACTTCAAGGATGACCTCCCACACTTGGACCAGGTTAGGTTGCGAGTTCTTCCTCATCTTGGTTCTTTTTGGTCATTCCGTGTCTGTTGTCTTCTTGAGGGCATAGTGGCTGGTCTTTGTCCTTACCATCAAGCTTCATTTGTTATATCCGTCAAGCTTCATTTGTTAGTTCCGTCAGGCTTCATTTGTTATTTTGATCAAGCTTCATTTGTTATTTTTTGTTATTTCCGTCAAGCTTCATTTGTAAGTTAGTGTTTCCTCAATGTGTGGCTTCCTAAGTAAGTATTTCCTCTTGTTTGGTCTCATAAGTTAGTATTCCTCTCTCCTTGCCTCATAGCTACATTAGTATTTCCTCTTTTTTACCTCAAGTTAGTATTTCCTAATTTTTTGCCTCACAATTCAGCATTTCTTAATTTTGTATGTTTCCTCATTTTGTAGCAGCACGAGTCGGTATTTTCTCTTCTCTTCATCTTGTAGCCTCATGAATCACTGGTCAGTTCCCCCTTGTCGTCCATCATCATTAGTCAGTATTGCTTTATTTAGTGACTGCTTCCTTCCTCTGGTGTTAAAAAAGAGAGAAGTGCTTGTAATACCATATGCTAAACCATCCTCCCTTTCCCCCTTCAGCGAGTCGGCACGGTGACCCTAGAGGTGGAGGGCAGCCTGACCCCCGCTGGCCTGGACACTCTGGTGGAGACACTGCTCTGGGAACGTTCACTCACCACACCTGCCGGACACCACCCACACATCTATCGCATGAAGGTACGAGCCTCTTAACTTAACGCCACCTATGTAGTTTGGCACGGTAGGGGTTTTATAGTTCTGTAACCAAATGCTAAAGACAATGGAGGTTCCTTGTAAATAGTATAAAGTGTTTGGTGATTATATGGAAGGTATGATTTTAGGTCGGTGCTATGAGACAGTTTCGCTTCTCACATCAGCTAGTTCTAAAGGTCAAAGAGGGGGTCAGTCGGGTTCTAATGAGTGTTCCTTCAGGTTCACAGTACAGAGGAAGGGTCAGACTACCACCAGGGTCATAAAACTACTCCTGGAAATGCAACAAACTCCTACGAAAGCCTTGTCAAATAGGTGTTTCTGGGCGATGAAACGTTTTATAATACGACCCTTAGACCCACTTACGCAGTTTGCCACAGTGGGGTTTGTAAATGCTCTGTAACTAAAGGGTACAAAAGACAATGAATGTTCCTTGCATATATAGGTAAGAAATTTCTTCATGAAGGCACGACAAGCTTCTAGTTTATGAGAGTCTGTCATGGCGGGTGTTTGTGTACGCTCTGTAAATGAATACTACTAAAGATGTAAATTCCTTTGTACGTATATAGCTAGCTGAGCCGCCCTACTTTCCCATAGAAAAATAAATAAGTAGTCATTGGCCTGTCTCCTTGACCATAAGAAAAAGCAGCGGGAAAATGTAATGGAAGTAGGAGGAAGAAAAGCAGGAGACAGCAAAAGAAGAAGAAGGATAAAGTAGAACAGGCTGCAGATAAATAATAACTAAACAAAATGGGAGTACATATATCTTGCTTTCGGCCACCTCTTTTGTTTCTTTTTTAGGAGCAGCGAGTAGCGGGCTTTTTTTTTTTTTATTATTGTTTTCTTTTTTTTGCGTGCCCTTGAGCTGCCTCCTTTGTTGTAAAAAAAAATAAATAAAAATACAATAACTGCAGGCGGCCTCAGAGCTCATCTCTAACGCCTATGAGCCGGCGGTGAATAAGAACTCATTACCTTGGAACACCGACATGCAGGTTACCTCAGTTTACCTTCCCCAGGTTTCCACAGGCACCCATTTATCAATCGGCAATTTCAGGCTGGTTGATGAATATATTTTTCTTTAGCCTCCATACTGTGTCCTTTACTGCAAAAAATTAGTAGAGTAAACAGAGAAAAAGAATAACACGCCTAACTCACCCATTCTCTTTTTCATTTGATGGTTAACCCGGTAGCTGCAGGGATCATGTTTCTTAAAGGCCCCTCAATGTAAGAAAAATGAGAAAAAATCACTCACGCAAAACATTTCATAATATATATCAACACCTTTGTGATAAGTTTATGCATCATCTATTTTTGGGGGTTTATATCATGGCAAAAATTTGGCCTGTTGCTGGTACACGGTAAAGCCACAAATTTGGCCCGTCGCTGCTACCGGGTTAAATGAGGAGCAGCAAGTGGCTATCCTTTAATTTTTAGCTCTTGATGTGTCTCTATCTTTGCTGTAAAAAATATAAGAAATAACCACAAGAATAACAGGCCTAACTCACCCATTCTCCTGACATTTTTCAATTTGATAGTGAGATGAAGAGCACCAGTTAACTATTCTTATATTAAGCTCTTGGTGTGTCTCTGCTCTTGGTACAGAATGATAAATAAAAGAAATAGAATAAAAGAATATCAGGCCTAAGTCTCCCATTCTCTAAACATCCTTCATTCAGTAGTGAGGCAAAGAACAGCAAGTGGCAATTCTCGTATCTTTTGCTCTCTGTATGTCTCTACCATTACTTCCATCGCTGTAAAAAAAAAAAAATAAATAAATAACAATAATAATCACCCAGACTACCCCCTCCGCAGGGCATCCTCTCGGTGGTGGGTGAGGAGCGACGGGTGATGCTACAGGCGGTGCAGGAGCTCTACGAAGCCGAGCCCATCGACCCCTGGCCCCCACACTGCCCCCGGACGTGCAAGTTTGTCTTCATCGGTGAGTGTGGGAGTGTGTGTGGTTAGGGTGGGGTGGGGGGATCACTGTGCTGTGTGTGTGTGTGTGTGTGTGTGTGTGTGTGAAGGGGAAGGGGTCATAGGGGAGAGTGTGGGTGTGGGTGTGGGTTTGGGTGTGTGTGGGAGGAAGAAAGGCTTTTTTTATGTGTGTTGTGTGTGTATATATGTGGGTTGTGTGTGTATATATGTGTGTGTGCGTGTGTGTGTGTAGATGCGTGTGTTAGGGCATCTTGCATGAGTACATGTGTGTGTGTGTGTGTGTGTGTGTGTGTGTGTGATTTATCTCTCTATTTGCAATTGCGCAATTATAACACATGAAATTATAGATGAAAACATTTATGTCCAGCACGATCTAACTGATTTCCAATATTGTCTTTATTAATGCTACAATTTTTCTCTGTTTCCACCTTCAGGAGAACATCTGGAGGAGGGCATCTTGAGGGAGTTCCTGGAGTCTCTAGCAGTGGAGGGACCTGTGGGGGTGCCGTAAGGGGGGGCAAGGGAGGGGATGATTCTCTAAAGCCTTGTCCTGCCTCCTCCTGCCTCTTGTCCCCCTCCTGTCTCATCCTACATCCTCTTCCCTCATGTCCTGCCTCACCCTGTCTCATCCTGCCTCATTTTGTTGTGTTATTTTCATTCCTTTACTAAAATAATGGTCCAAAACTCCTCTGTGTGTGTGTGTGTGTGTGTGTGTGTGTGTGTGTGTGTGTGTGTGTGTGTGTGTGTGTGTGTGTGTGTGTGTGTGTGTGTGTGTGTGTGTGTCCTTACCTGATCTATTTGTTCTTAGGTAGGTATTTGTATTTTTGTATTTTTTTTCCTCAGCTCAATGTGTGTGTGTGTGTGTGTGTGTGTGTTTTACCTAACCTATTTGTCCTTGGTTTGGTATTTGTAATTTTTTTTTCCTCAGCTCAGTGTGTGTGTGTGTGTGTGTGTGTGTGTGTGTGTGTGTGTGTGTTCTGAGTTAGGTCCTGTTGTGTTTCTTCTTCATGTGTTGAGTGTGTAAATAATTGTAACAACCACTGTGTCATTAACTTGTGGCTTATTCCTTGCCCTTCTCATTTTGTATGTAAATACTTCTTTTAATTAACTCAGATTAAAAGGAGAAAAAAAGATGTTTTATACTTATATCATTAAAGCATTCAGATATTTCCCTTTTGAATCCCTTTGAATTTGGTATGTAGCAGTTGCATTCAGTGAAGAGTAACTAGATTCATGAAGCAATTGGAGGAGAATATACACCAATCATTAAACAGTCAATTATTATACAGCTGTGCATATGTGTTCCTGGTATTCATGATCTACTACCTTCCTGGATTCCTCACAATGCTTTTTATTCTTGTTAGAGTGAATTGTCAAACGTAATGGGAGGATGTAGCAGATAGGGGACGTGCACTCTATTGTATAACTGTGTGGCATGTAGCCTTGTGTAGTGAATCAAATGAATTCTCCTCTGATGGGAAGTAATTTTTTTTTTACAGCTAAAGAAACAGCTCAAGGGCAACAAAAAAGGTGTAAAAAAAGCCCGCTAATCGCTGTTCCTATAGAGAGAAAAAATTGGAATACTTGTTTGAGGGGATGAAATAGGTCCTGGAAAGAAAAGAATTGAGGAATGGATTATCTTAGGTGGGATTGGTGTCACAGGAACTGATTTGTATAGGTCTACCCGCCTCTTGCAGACTCCTTATGTTCTTGTGTTCTTAAATGAGTTATCTCTTTTCAGAAATATAGCTGAACAGATTATTTGTAGAGGAAATTCTAAACTTTCCGTCTCCTCCATTCTCTATTTTAATTTGTTACTACTATATTAATTTATTTGTTCATTATGTTGGACGGGACTAAAAGAAACATTGAAAACTTGACTTCTATATTTTGCTTTATTAACAACTGAAATATTCTTTTAGTATTTGAGGAAGGAGCGTTAAAAAGACGAAGTTAACATCCCTATAATGTAATGATAACCTCATCCTTGTATTTCACCCTACTTTTTATCAATTTACTCTCATTAATCAAAACTAACTTCCTTATAATTGGGTGTATGTGAGAAGGGAACGTTACAAACACTCAAACAGTCTAAGACCCGCCAGTGCTGATGATGACGACGCTCCGCAAAACCCACCACGGGGCGTTGAGGTGACACGTGCGGCGAGGTGACAGGTGGCGGCCGCTGCGTCCCCGGGGGTCATGGTAAGGACGGGGTGCGGCGCCAGGCATCCACGCGCCTCGCAGGGGATCTCGGGGGCTTTGTGAGGGTACATGACGGTGCGTGGAGAGCCTCGGGGCGGGAAGTAACAAGGGGAGGGGCGGGGCGGGGCCATCACCTGCGCCCCGCCAGGACTCTCGGGTTGGGTATTTTTGTCACCTTCATTTGTTGGTATTGAGAGAGAGAGAGAGAGAGAGAGAGGATTATTAGCTCTTCTTAACATCTTTCAAAGCATCGGTTCGCGGCTAATGAACACTGGGTTTCATTTTAGTTCCATACTTACCTAGACCTCCTCCGTGGTGCAGTGGCTAGCATGCCTATTTTCTGTGGCTACGAATCTGCGGGCTCGGCTTCGAATCCCCTCCCGAGCAGCCGGCGTGCGTTTATCTTCCATTTCCGGCTGGTCGATAAATGGGAACTGGGGAAGGTAAATTATGGTAACCTGAATGTCCCAGTGGGTCTGTACCCCGGGGTGATGGGTTACTTCCCCCTACAGGCTTAACCCATCCGCTGCGATTGGGGTGGATTTGTCTTTCACTGGTAGCCTGGTCACATATAGTCCCAGGTCTTTCTCTGCCTCTGTGATGGATAGTGGAGTGTTTCCCTTGTGGTATTGGTGTGCTAGATATCCCTTCACTGGTAGCCTGGTCACATATAGTCCCAGGTCTTTCTCTGCCTCTGTGGTGGATAGTGGAGTGTTTCCCTTGTGGTATTGGTGTGCTGGATATCCCTTCACTGGTAGCCTGGTCACATATAGTCCCAGGTCTTTCTCTGCCTCTGTGATGGATAGTGGAGTGTTTCCCTTGTGGTATTGGTGTGCTGGATATCCCTTCACTGGTAGCCTGGTCACATATAGTCCCAGGTCTTTCTCTGCCTCTGTGATGGATAGTGGAGTGTTTCCCTTGTGGTATTGGTATGCTGGACATCCCCTCCCAAGGTCCAGGACTTTACATTTTTCTTCATTGAATTGTAGCAGCCACTTTTTGTTCCATTCCTGTAGCTTGGTGAGGTCTTCTGGTAGGAAATCCGCAGTCAAGGGTTAAGGGCCAATACTACGGAGATGAGCACCGAGGCTACGCGCAGCAATAGCGTATGCCTCAAACTTAACCTTTATACAGAGCATCGTTATTATTTATTTAGGGGAAGATTGAGATGAGGGTAGCCTTCACCGCCGCCATTGACAACAGCTGCGTAGCGTAAAGCGTATCACATATTTTTCAGACAAACTTAACAACCTATAATACAACATAACTGCATTCAGAGAAATAAACTCAATGTCAGTATTAACCTCATGCGAAATGGCTATATCTTTATTTTCAGGTTAGGCTTTATTCGTTTTGCTGATTCGATATTTTTTTCTCATTTTTTTCTTCGAGTGTTTCATAGAGAGAAGGTTCGGTAAGAGAGAGAGAGAGAGAGAGAGAGAGAGAGAGAGAGAGAGAGAGAGAGAGAGAGAGCAGGTGTTTTGCGTCAATGGCTAGTATTCAAAAGGAGCAGAACTATGCGAGTCTTCTATATATAAATGTATTCTGAGCAAGCCTACTGTTGTGTTGTGTTTATATCTCGTTAGTTCTCCCCTTAGCTTTATAGGGGTGACTAACCTCTCGCGGGAAATTAGTGTAGCGCCATTAGTCCTTATTTTTAAACATATTAGCTTCAGTTCCCCTGTTTGAAAAGCCTCGCGTAGAAGTTGCTGGGATTTCCTGGACTTTTGCATTACATATTTTATTTATTTCGTTATTTGATTGTTTTGAAGTGTATTGAACTATTTAGAAGTCTGGTTATTAGGCTAGTCTGCATACGATTATGGACTCGAAGTATTAATAGCCTACAATTTTCCTGCAATACATATTTTATTTATTTCGTTATTTGATTGTTTTGAAGTATGTTGAACTATTTAGAAGTCTGGTTATTAGGCTAGTCTGCATAAGATTATCGACTCGAAGTATTTATAGCCTACAATTATTCTGCATTACATATTTTATTTATTTCGTTATTTGATTGTTTTGAAGTATGTTGAACTATTTGGAAGTCTGGTTATTAGGCTAGTCTGCATAAGATTATCGACTCGAAGTATTTATAGCCTACAATTATTCTGCATTACATATTTTATTTATTTCGTTATTTGATTGTTTTGAAGTATGTTGAACTATTTGGAAGTCTGGTTATTAGGCTAGTCTGCATAAGATTATCGACTCGAAGTATGAATAGCCTACAATTTTCCTGCATTACATATTTTATTTATTTCGTTACTTGATTGTCTTGAAGTATATTGAACTATTTAGAAGTCTGGTTATTAGGCTAGTCTGCATACGATTATGGACTCGAAGTATGAATAGCCTACAATTTTCCTGCATTACATATTTTATTTATTTCGTTATTTAATTGTTTTAAAGTATATTGAATTATTTAGAAGTCTGGTTATTAGGCTAGTCTGCATAAGCTTGTCGATTTGAGGTATTTGAACGATTCCTCCGCATTACGTCATTTATTTATTTCGTTATCTTCTTAATTTGAAGTATATCTAACTATTCTGAAGTCTGGTGATTAGGCTAGTCCGTCATATAGCTTGCAGACTCAAAGTACTAATATACGATTCTTATGCATTTTCATCAATTATTTCGTTATTTTATTGTTTTTAAGTCAAATTTCATCGTTTTTCTTATCTTTTCAGGTGTCTGGTGAGTACCGTGCATGGCTTCACCTGTTGGCAAGGCTTCGGGCAGGTGTCCTTCGCCTTTGATGGAGCCAGGTAATATTGCGTGTTCTTTATTGGGCCATATTTTGTAAGGCGCCCAATAGCTTCACATTTATTGCCCGTTTAATGTTTGGTGTGACGTCATATTTTATAGCGCTGCGTCCCCTGAATGTGTTTGTCTGTTTTATTATTACTATTATTATTATTATTATTATTATTATTATTATTGTGTGTGTTGGGTTACATTTGATAAGGATTCGTTTAGTTATAGATACAGTGCTCGCCTCTTATTAACCGGAAATTTGCGAGGTAGCGTTTATTCTGAGTTCTAGAGCAACGTACCTCCGCCGTTTCTTATTATAAATGAAAGACAAACAGTTTATATATATGGGCAGGTGTCTTTCTCGTCTTCAGACCTGCGTTTGGTTATAGATATCGCTTTCCTTAGCCTATGGCGTTTGTACTCGTCAGTTTTGTATTTCTTGTATGTAACTCCTATTATAACAAGACGCGATGTACCCGAGTGATAATATTATGGGCGGAAATGGGAAAAAAATATGTCGCAGCTTTCCTGTGATAGGTATGACAAGGTTGTTGAGTACGGTGTCAGAGCTAAATTATTGTAAAAAGATGTATTATATTGTTATTTTTTATGTGCTGCTTACCTTATCTTACCTTACCTTACCTTACCTCACCTTACCTTACCTTACCTTACCTTACCTCACCTTACCTTACCTTACCTCACCTTACCTTACCTTACCTTACCTTACCTTACCTTACCTTACCTTACCTTACCTTACCTTACCTTACCTTACCTCACCTTACCTTACCTTACCTAACCTAACCTTACCTTACCTTACCTTACCTTACCTTACCTTACCTTACCTTACCTTACCTTACCTCACCTTACCTTACCTTACCTAACCTAACCTAACCTAACCTTACCTTACCTTACCTAACCTAACCTAACCTCGTCCTCCTTTCTCGTCTATTTTCCATAGTGCCGGTAGACTCTTTAAATGTAGATAGTGGCTCTTTAAATGAGTTCCTCGTCCCGTGCTGCCCCCCTGGTGCTCCTCTTGCCTGAAGCCGCTTTAGTTAAGGTTGGCTGATGATCTGGAGAGCGTGTGAGAGACCTTCCAGCACTCGGCGATGCTTGAAAATTGTCAGCTGCCTGCCGTGGTACTCGAACCCGGCTCCTCGGGATCACCACGTGTCCTCTCGCTGACCACTCCGCCACCGCCTTAATTATGGATGATATATACGTCTTATTTATTTATTATTTTTTTTACAACAAAGGAGACAGCTCAAGGGCACAAAAAAAGGAGACAATAATGCTAAAAAAAGCCCGCTACTCGAGGGAGGAAACGAACATCACCTACACAGACGTCATGGTTAAGCCTCCCGACGCTACACGAGGCAAGGCTGTTCAGGAAGTATACGTGTGTTCGGCCGGTCGTTACGTAAAGTGAAAAGGGAGTGAAATAAAGGCGCGGCTTCAGCGGGTGGGGCTTCAGCGGCTTCACTTTGGAATGCCTCGAGAGTCTCTTTTAAACCTATTTTTTGAAGCTCTGAAGGTGTCGAGTGGCCAGGTTGTGGAGACTAAGGGCCAGTTTTACAGTCCAGTACAGCAAATTCGTAAGTTCCCCAATCAAACACAAAATACTACGAAAATTCCTTGTATTGTGTTTACGATCGATATAAATAGGATTAAATTTTAGCAGACCACACGGGAAGTCTCTTTAGTATCTAGTATTGAGAAGAAAAAACGGATCATTGTGGAAATTATAGTTTGGTTTGGGCGCTTATAATGACTCTGTTGGACGGTCGAACTGGCCCTAAGACAACGTAGAAACAATGAGTTAGTACAAGCATCACCGCCACTCATTAATTTTGTCACCCTCAGTACGACGACACGTTTTCCCCGTCACGTATTCGTATAAGCCAGAAGGTGTTTTCATAAGAGTGTCATTTAAGCAATACCTAGTTATGTGAGGGGCTGTTCCTGCCTACACTCAGAATACTACACTTCCCTACATTGAACTCCATCTGCCATGCATTTATCCGCCCAGTCATACAATCTGTTTAGTTCATCCTGGAGAATATTAGCGTCTTAGGTATTACAGTGACAAATATCGAAGTAGTTGATGTTGGTTTACTTTGCAATTAGGAAAAAAAAAGACGAGAAAAAAAAAAGATACGATTCCATAAACTGTAAAGGCGTCTTGTGTATTACTCGGTGGTGGTGGTGGTGGGGGGGCGGGGGGCAGCTTAAGGTAAGGGTAGGGGTAGAGGCTAAAGATGCGCGTGGCCTCTGTGCTCATCTCCGTCACATTAGCCCTTGAGTTTGTGGTGGGAAATAACAACACAAGGCCAGCGTGACATAGACAGTGAAAGAAAGGGTGAGTTTTGCAGATATTAGAGGGGAAAAAAGGAGATAAATTAATAAATGCGGTTAAATTAAATGAAAAAAAGTACAGTTAGTTGACGTGTATATCGGAGTTCATCTATTTCCTCCTCCTCCTCGTAATTAGTAGTTGGTAAGTTCATAACTCGCCTATTTTGTGACGCGGCGCGTGGTTATTAATATTAATTTTCAGTGGAATTGGTTACGAATATTCGACTGATGAGAGAGAGAGAGAGAGAGAGAGAGAGAGAGAGAGAGAGAGAGAGAGAGAGAGAGAGAGAGAGATTACAAATAAGCTAAACTAAAAAAAATGTAAATAAAAGCCAGGAAGAGAGAAAATACAAGAGAAAACGTCGGGAAGAATTGAAAAGATTAGATAAAGAAAAAAAGGAAGGAGGAGAAGGAGAGAGAGAGAAAGAGCAGGGGGGGCAGGAGGAATTGGCAGAGGGGAAAATCCAATCACTTCCGACGCGGTGGTGAGAGAAGGAAGAAAAAATGAAGCCGAAATAAAGGAAAGACATTATGGTAGGAGGAAAAATGGGAAGGAGCGTATATAAAATTAAGGAGAGGGGGAGAGATGGGTATTAGGGTCAAAGGAGGAGGAGGAGGAGGAGGAGGAGGAGGAGATATAGAGAAGAGGATGGGTGGAGTAAGAAAGGGGAACGGAGCTTGAGTTACGAGGAGGAAGATAATGTGGAGGAGGAGAAGGAGGGTTGGGATACAGAGAAGAGGATGGGCGGAGTAAGAAAGAGGAACGGAGCTTGAGTTTTAGAGGAGGAAGATAATGTGGAGGAGGAGGAGGAGGAGGAAGAGAAGAAGAAGAAAGAGAAGAGGTGAAGAAGACAGGGTTAGTTATGAAGTAAGGATAGAGACGTGGATTAGGTTAGGTTAAGTTAGGTTAAGGAAGAGGAGGAAGGTAATGTGGAGGAGGAGGAGGAAGAGAAGAAGAAGAAGAAAGAGAAAGAGAAGAGGTGGAGATAGGGTTAGTTATGAGTGAGGATACAGTGAGACGGGGGTTAGGTTAGGTTAGTAAGGATAGGAAAAGGAGGAGGAGACTAAGAGGCGAAGAGGAGGAGGAGGAGGAGGAAGAGAAGAAGAAGAAGAAGAAAGAGGATAGGTGAAGAAGATATTGTTAGTTATGAAGTGAGGATAGAGACGTGGGCTAGGTTAGGTTAGGTTAAGGGATAGAAAGAGTAGGAGACGAAGAGGAAGAGAAGAAGAAAGAGGAAAGGTGAAGGAGATAGAATTAGTTATGAAGTGAGGATAGAGACGTGGGTTAGGTTAGGTTAGGATAAGGGATAGGAAGAGTAGGAGGCGAAGAGGAAGAGAAGAAGAAAGAGGAGAGGTGAAGGAGATAGAATTAGTTATGAAGTGAGAATAGAGACGTGGGTTAGGTTAGGTTAGGTTAAGGATAGGAAGAGGAGGAGGAGGAGGAGGAGGCGAAGAGGAGGAAGAGGAGGGGAGGAGGAGGTAGAGCCCGGCTAGGAATAAAAAGAAGAGAGGATGGGAGGATTATGTAAGATGGGGAGGTTAGGTTTGGATCAGAGGAGGAGGAGGAGGAGGAGGAGGATCATGAAAAGAAAGAAGGATCAAAAGAAGTTAGGTTAGGTTAGGTTAGGTTAGGATAAGAGGAGAAGGAGGAGGAGGAGAAGGACGAGGAGAAGGAAGAGGAGAAGCAGGAGGAGGGTTATGAAAAAAGGAAGAAGGATCAAAAGAAGTTAGGTTAGGTTAGGTTAGGTTAAGTTAGGTTAGGTTAGGATCAGAGGAGGAGGAGGAGGAGAAGGACGAGGAGAAGGAAGAGGAGGAGGACGAGGAGGATTATGAAAAAAGGAAGAAGGATCAAAAGAAGTTAGATTAGGTTACGTTAGGTTAGGATAAAAGGAGGAGGAGGAGGAGAATCATGAAAAATAAATAAGGAAAAAAAAAGAAAACAATGAAGAAGAGGAGGAGAAGGAGAAAAACAAAACCAGCTAAAGACGAATAAAAAAAAACGAAAAAAAAAAAAGGAAAGACTCAGTGACGGAACAGAAAGAAGATAGTGAGAGGGGGAGGAGAAGGGGGCGGGAGGGAGGGAGGGAGGAGCGGGGAAATAAAAGAGAGGGGAGGGAGGGAGGGGGAGGGGCATCATGTGTATCTCGGGGTCTGAGAGAAAATTAAAGGGAGTGATCAAACCAATAGAATGTCGGAACCACTGATTGGGTAAGGCTTCTGGTGGTGGTGGTGGTGGTGGTGATAGGGGTGATGGGGAGATGGGATGACTACTGATGATGGTGGTGATGAAGGTGGTGGTGGTGATAGGAGGAAGAGAAGAAGAAGAAGAAAGAGAAGAGGTGAAGGAGATGTATGGGTAGGTATGAAGTGAGGATACAGTGAGACGGGAGTTAGGTTAGGTTAGGTTAAGGATAGGAAGAGGAAGAGGAGGGGGAGGAGGAGGTAGGGCCGGCTAGCAATAGGAAGAGGAGGAAGAGGAGGATAGGAAGAGAAAGAGGAGGCGAGGAGGAGGAAGAGGAGGGGGAGGAGGAGGTACGGCCGGCTAGCAATAGGAAGAGGAGGATAGGAAGAGAAGGAGGCGAAGAGGAGGAAGAGGAGGGGGAGGAGGAGGAGGTAGGGCCGGCTAGCGATAGGAAGAGGAGGAAAAGGAGGGAGAGGAGGAGGGTGACTGAAGGACAAGATGGCAGGAGTCTAGGATCATGAGCTTGTGCCTTTTCTCACCATTCCCGCCAACACTCTTTATATCCCGTGCCAGATTGCCGCCGACGATTCCCACACTCCCTCAAGCCGCCTCAGAAACCTTCGCGACTCAACCACTCAAATCACCCCCAAAAAACACAACTTCCACACCCACCACAACCACAAGCACCCACCCAAACGCAAGACCAACAACCATACCACCGTTTACCCCCCTCAGAACACACGGAAAGGGCGGGAAAGTGGGTTAAAACGTGAAGATAAGAGAGCGGGAAAGTGTGTGGGCCCGGCGTGGAGGCGTGATGGGCTCAGGGGAGGTTTGATGATGCGCGCCCAAGTGCTCCTCGGACGCCCAGACACAGTTGGAGAAATCTATTCTTTTTCATTAGTGGTTGTCACCATTAATCTTGGCCTGCTGGGATTGTGGTGGTAGTGGGTGTGTGGACGAGTGGGTGGAGGAGGAAGAGGGGGGTACACAGGAACAGAAGAAGGAGTTGGAAGAGAGGGAGGGAGGGAGAGATGGGATAGGCTGACGAAGAGGAGGAAAAAGATGAAAAAGAGAGAAGAGAGGGAAGGAACGGACAGGAAAGAAGGGTTGAAGGAGGAAGAGGTGAAGGAAAAGAAAGGAAAATAAATAAAGATGGATAAATAAGATGAAAGTGAGATAAAAAAGAGAGGAATAAGGAAAATAGTGAGAAAAAAGGAAGAAGTAGAATAAGAGAAGAAAGAGGAATGAGAAGGAAAACAACGAAGAGGGGAAAAATAGAGAAAGAGAAGGAAGTAATTTAAGAAGAGGAATGGAAGGAAGGAGAGATAAGGATGGAATGATGAAGAGAAGGAGAGATGAAAGTAGAATGATCCTCCAATTCCTTCCTTCTCTCCTTGTCTCCTTCTTCTTCTGTTTATTCTCCTTCTCCGTCTCCTTCTCTTTGCTTTCTCCCTCTTTGCCTATTCCTTCCATCCCTCTTCTTTTCTCCTTCTCTTCTTTCTCCTTTTTCTTCTTCTCCTTTCTCTTTTTGCTTATTCCTTTCTCCTCTCTTCTTTTCTCCTTTTCTTCTTCTTTCTCCTTTTTCTTCTTCTCTTTTCTCTCTTTGCCTATTCCTTTCTCCTCTCTTCTCCTTCTTCTCTTCTTTCTCCTTTTTCTTCTCCTTTTCTCCTCTCTTTGCCCATTCCTTCCTCCTCTTCTTTTCTCCTTCTCTTCTTTCTCCTTTTTCTTCTTCTCTTCCCTCTTTGCCCATTTCTTCCTCCCCTCTTCTCTTTATTTTGTTATTCCTTCTCTTTCTCTTTTTTTCCCTCTTCGTTGTTTTCCTTCTTTCCTCTCTTATTCTCCTTCTCATCTCCCTTATCCTCTTCCCTTTTCCTCATTATTCTCCTTATTTCCCTCTTCCTCATCTTACTGTCATGTTATTTATCCATCTTTATTTATTTATTTATTTTTTGTGCTTCGGGTCAAAGGATTATCTTTTGTTTTCTTTTCTTTATTTTCTTTCTTTTTTTTGGCTTTGTTTCGTTTTCTTAGGGGTCGTACGGCTTCTCTTCTTGCTGTTGTTGTTGTTGTTGTTGTTGTTGTTGTTATTGTTGTTGTTGCAGAATAATATTAGTGTTATTGTTGTTGTTGTTGGCTTCTGCTAATATCCTCTCTCTCTCTCTCTCTCTCTCTCTCTCTCTCTCTCTCTCTCTCTCTCTGTTATTGTTTTTTTTTTTTGTTTTTTTGTTTTTGTTTGTTTTGCTGTTTGTTATTTTTGTGTCATTGCTCTTGACGGTATTTTTTTGTCTGATTCTTTTTTTTTTTTTCTTCTTTCTTTCTTTCTGTGTCCCTTTCATGATAGAACCGCTCTTCTTGTTCTTCTTTTTTGTTTTTGTTTTTCTTGGTCTTGTTTTCCTGTTTTCTTATTCTACTTTGATATCATTACTACTACTACTACTACTACTACTTCTACTACTACCACTACCACTTCTACTACTACCGCTACCACTTCTACTACTACTACTACTACTACTACTACTACTACTACTACTACAGCAACGGCTAGACGGTAGACTTAGCACACCTTTAAGCATAACTTCTTTAGTACAGAAAAAAAGAAGGGCGAAAGGGGAGCTTGGTGATTAGGGGAGGAGGAGGAGGAGGAGGAGGAGGAGGAGGAGAAAGAAGAAGAGGAGGAGGAGGAGGAGGAGGAGGTGGTATAGTAGCAGAGAAAGGAGTAAGAGGAAAACGAATTAATGGAGAGAGAGAGAGAGAGAGAGAGAGAGAGAGAGAGAGAGAGAGAGAGAGAGAGAGAGAGAGAGAGAGAGAGAGAGAGAGAACAGGAAATTAAACAGGATAATGAGAAGAAGGATAAGGAGAATAAATATGAGACTTGAGGAGGAGGAGGAGGAGGAAGAGGAAGAGGAGGAGGAGGAGGAGGCGTCGGTGTTAGTGAAGCTAAGTGAACGAAGCCTCAGTAGTGGAGAGCGACATGTTTCGAATACTGGGAGTGACCCGCGAAGCCTGCCAGGTGCTGTGTGTGTGTGTGTGTGTGTGTGTGTGTGTGTGAAAGCCGCGAAATGTTTAAGAGAAAATAGGCCTCGGTTTTTTTTTTAATTATAGAAGAGTTAAAGGCTTAGACAAGGACAAAGGTCAGGAGAGGTGCTTGACATAGAATAGCTGTTGTTGTTGGTGGTGGTGATGGTGGTGGTGGTTGTGGTGATGGTGATTGGAAGACGAAGGAAGTAGGAGGTAAAGGAGAAAAGGAGAAATTGGAAAGGAGAGAAAGTGTATGATATAAGAGAGAGAGAGAGAGAGAGAGAGAGAGAGAGAGAGAGAGAGAGAGAGAGAGAGAGAGAGAGATGTAGAACGTGAGAAAAGATACAGACAGACAGACAGACAGACAGACAAATAGCAAAGGGGAATGGAGAGCGAGCAAGAGAGAGAGAGAGGGGAGAGTGAGAGAGAGTGAGAAATGAAGCATAACCAGAATGGAGAGAGAGGGAGAGGGAGAGAGGAAGGGAGGGAGAGAGGGGAAGAGGCATAATAGGCAGGAAGACAGGCAGCTGAGAGGGGAAGAAGGGAGAGGAGGAGGAGGAGGAGGAGGAGGAGAGGCCTTGCGAGTGAGTGTGTTTGTGTTAAGGAGTGAGTGAGCTTGGTTTCACTCACAACGGAAGACTTACCAATGCCGCGACAACCTCTGGGGGGGGGGGGGGAGACAGCGCTAAACATCGACTTATTCAACCCTGGGGACAAGACCGACACTCCCCTTGGACGCTAGAGGGAGTAACGACCGTATGTGATGAAGGGGCTGGCCGAGGGGGAGGGTTCTGGCGGGGGGGGCGTCGAGGGGGGAAAATCTGGGCTCTAAAACAAGCAGGGAAGACCCGCCCGGAGGAGGGATTATCGGGGTGAGATTTCTGGGCGGCGAGATTGCGAGAAATGGATATACTTTGGTGAGCTTCATTGACGTGGGTGGGGGGTGGGGGGGGGAGGTTGGGGGTGGTAGTGATGGTAGTTGTGGTGCATGACGTTATTTTTTTTTTCTTTTTTTCGACGGTACACCTTTTTTTTCGTATTTTCCTGTTTCTTTTTTTTTTTGTCGTCTTTTCCTGCTTACTCTTTCTCGCTCTAATCCTCTTTCTCGCTCTAATTCTCTCTCTCTCTCTCTCTCTCTCTCTCTCTCTCTCTCTCTCTCTCTCTCTCTCTCTCGTAGTAGTAGTAGTAGTAGAAGCGATAAGGGGTATCATTTTATCAACCCCCCTTTTTTCTTTTTTTTCTTCTTTATTTCCAGTGTACGTTTATTATCTCTTTTGTTCTCTTTTTTTTTGTCTATTCTTCCTTTCATCCTTTCGTGGTAGTGGTGGTGGTGGTGGTGGTGGTGGTGATGGCACTCATAAGATGGATTCGTGTTGGTGTATAATCATCTTTACGTATTCCTACACTTATACGCTTCATTTACGTTGGTGGTGATGGTGATGATGGTGGAGGTGGATGAGGTGGAGGTGGGACACATCTGAATCATTTGAAACGTTTATTAAAAGACCATAAATACATGCAGAAGTCTTCTTATAACAAAAATAATGATATACATGTGGGAGATGATCAGACTTTTTATATACCGAAGCTTTTCAGGCAACGAACTACAAATTAACATCAACAACAACAACAAAAAAGGGAGTGGGTGGGCGTAGGGAAATGGGAGGGAAAGGGAATGGAGGGGAGGTAGGGAGGAGTGGTTGTATGATAGAAGTAATTGTAGATGTAGACCACAACACCATCACATTCAACGTTATGCCTGCCCAGTTGAAATAATATACTCGTAGTGGTGTGTTGACGTAGTGGGAGTGGAGTGTGTGATGGTGATGGTTAGTGATGGTGGTGAAGGGATGGTGTTGTAATGGTGGGTGGGTGGGTATGGTGTATGGTGAAGCACGTATGGATTTTTTTTTTTATGATGGAGGTGATGGTGGTGATGATGGTGATTTTAACGAAGGGAAAAAAATCATTGGTATTCTTTTATTTTATTTTATGATGGTGGTGGTGGTGGTGGTGGTGAGTGTGTGGTGTGGAGTGATGTGGTGGTGTGGTGATTTAGTGTATATTGAATGGTAGGATTGATAAGAATGTTGGGTTTGCGGGTGGCGATGGTGGTGGTGGTCATGGTTTTAGTAATGGTGATAATGGTGTAGCTGCACTGCTGTGGTGTGGTGTGGTGTTGGTGTCACAGGGCACTGGTGTGATGAAGGTGAGGTGAGGTGTGTCCTGGTGGTGATGGTGGTGGTGCTGTGTGGTGTGGTGTGTCGCATGGTGATGATGGTGTTGTGGTTATGCTGTGTTGTGGCGGAGGCGGTGTGTTGCGTGCAACGGCCCTAGAAAATGGTGGAGGCTGGAAGGTAATGGTCGTGGTGATAACGTCTTCGTCACCGCCGTCGTCACCGCCGTCGTCGCCGTCGTCGTCGTCGTCGGCGGCGGCGGCGGCGGGCGGCACGTGCATGACTGGCCGTGGCGGCACGGTCCCCGCGAGGCTGGCGGCGCCGCGGCAGGTGCTGCCACCCCCCGCCGCTCAGTGCCACGAGCGTCGGTTACCTGCGTGCCATTATTATGAAGGTTTTTCTTGTCGTCCGGCGGGCTCCGAAGAGGGCGTGAAGGGCGCGGCGCCTCCTCCCCGGCAGCGGGCGTGGGCGGGCTGCGAAGTGGTCCTCGGAAGGGCCGCCCGTGACCGCAGGAACAGGGCAGATGATCCGCGGCCGCCGCCGCCGGGAGCCTGTGGTCATTGCATAGGAATCCGCCCCGCCCACCGGCCGCGGCGCCGCCCACCCCGAGGCCGCCCCGCGCCCCCGCTGCCGTTCATTGGCCGGGCGGACGAGGCTCCGCCCAGTGGGCGCACGAGAGCAGCAGGCGGACGTATTGATTGGATAGTTATGATAGTGAAGGCATGTGTAGCGCAGATTGTACATCTAACGTGGCGCTCAACTCAAACTTTGGCGACAAGAATGAAAATGTGTGTGTACCGGGCACCGGCGCCAGTTGGTAGACAAAGTGCGATAAAACCATTAAGATAATAGGCAGGCGGGCAGTGAGCTCTTGGCCCCCGCATGGGACGGACCCCGGCCGCCTGCTGCTGCGCTGCTCTCCTCCTTCAGTTAGTGACTGCCGAGGCCGCCGGTGAGTGCCGCCGCTGCCCGGGCACCGCGGCACTCAGGAAGCAGTGGCGAGTTGTGGCGGTGGTGGTGGTGATAGCGGCGGCGGCGTGCGCGAAGCCCCATGCCCGGCGTGGCCTGAGTGTCGTGCCCTCCTGAACCATGGCCAGTGACTCTGACCTGGGCGGCGGGCCGCTGGGGGGCAGTGCCGCTGGCCTCGAAGGCTCGCTGGGCCCCCCGACGCTGTACCCGCGCGGTCTGTACGACCCGCACCGTCTCTACGACCCGAGGCCACACCTCGACCAGTCTGACACCAAGTTCCTTACCGACCGCCTCTTCTTCGACAAGCCCGTGATGGAGCGGCCCCTTGAGCGCCCCGCCGCCGACCGCTACCTGGCGGAGCGACCCTACCCAGACCGCCACTACTTGGACCGATCCTTCCTGGAGCGGCTGGGCCTCGACCGCCAGGCTCCCCAGGAGAGGCCGTGCCCTCAGGACATGCGGGACGCCGGCCCGCTGGACCGCTCGGTCCTGGAGCGTTCCTTGCTGGAGAGGTCAGCGCTGGAGCGCCAGGTACAGGAGCGGGCCCAGGCGGCCCGGGTATTGTTTGACCGCCAGGTTCAGCAGCAGCAGGCCCAGCTGGCCATCCTGGCGGACCACCAGACGCCGTCGCCGCCCCCGCTGTCCCTGGACCACTGCCGGGAGGAGGGGCGCCTCGGCGGCCCTTCCGACGACTCCTCGGACCAGGCCATGGCGGTGGACGACGCCGCGGGGCCGCAGCACCAGCAGGAGAATGACGCAGACGAGATGCCGTGCGAAGGGGCCGGGCGAAGTGAGCGAGGAGGGGAGGAAAGCCCGCCCTTAGGAGAGCGGGAGGTGCCCTTAGGGCCTCCAGAAGACTCCAGCCACATGGGGGACGTGGGCGGCTCCCCGCTGCCGTCGCCGCCGCTGGAGGGCCGCGAGAAGGGCGGGGAGGGCGGGGAGGAGGACAAGGAGGGGGACAAGCAGGGCGGGTTGGTCAAGCCGCCGTATTCGTACATCGCTCTCATCACGATGGCCATCCTGCAGGCGCCGAAGAAGCGCGTGACGCTGAGCGAGATCTGCGAGTTCATCATCAACAGGTTCCCTTACTACAAGGCCAAGTTCCCCGCCTGGCAGAACTCCATCCGCCACAACCTGTCCCTCAACGACTGCTTCGTCAAGGTGCCGCGCGAGCCTGGCAACCCCGGCAAGGGCAACTACTGGACGCTCGACCCCGGCGCCATCGACATGTTCGACAACGGCTCCTTCCTCCGCCGCCGCAAGCGGTACAAGCGGCAGCCGGCACCAGATTTCCTGAACGACCCGCACGTGTTTTCGTTGTTCACCTCCGGCATGCTGGACCCCTTCCAGCAGCAGCAGCTGCAGCAGGCGGCGGCGCTTCTGGGCGGCCACCATCCACTGCTGAATCGACCCCCGCTGCCCCACACACTGCTGCCGCCGCCCCCGTACCTGCCCCACCTGGGGGGGCTGCCACTGGGCTTGCCGCACCTGGAGCTGGCCCGCCAGGTACGCCCGATGTTACCTTTACAAGGCGGCAACGCGCCCCTGCTCCACCCAACCCCTGTCAAGCCCCTGGCGGTGCCGGCGGGCCTCGCCCACCCCGGCCTGCAGGGGCCCCTCAAGTCCCCGTGCGGCCCCCAGCTACAGCCGCCGTCGTCGCCGCCGTCACCGTCGGGCCACACGCAGCCCATGATGCCCCGCACACACAAGCCCTTCACCATTGACTCGCTCATCGGCCGCGACGACGGCAAGATGGGGGGCATGGACGGGGGCGGCGAGTCCCCCCGCTCCCTCAGCCCGCCCCTTTCCTCGCCGCAGGGGCTCCCCGCCCTGCCGCCCTCGCCCCTTCACGCCCTCAGTCGAGTCCCTGTCTCCTTCCAGTCTTCCGTCAGCTCGGCCTCGTCGGCGGCGACACTCTCCGGCTACACCAGCGTGGGCCTCGGGGACGCCGACCACCGGCCCTTCCTGCACGCCGCCCTCCTGCACTCCATGGCGCAGTGAGCCGCCCTTCGCCGCACGTCGCCGAAACACGCCTCGCCGCCTCCCCACGCCCGTCACCGTCACGCCCCGGCTCGTCCCACAGCCGGCTGGGCTCCCACACCACCTCTCAACCCTCCCCGCCCCGCCCCGCCCCGTCCCGCTCCTCATTCTCCGCTCTGTCGCCCCGAGTCTTCAGCAGCACAAGCATCACATCGCTCAGGACAGTAACGCGTCAGGCAGTGTGGGGAGGGAGGCCCCCGACCCCCGGCCCATCTGCTGTTCCGCCCCGCTTCCCATCGACACCCGCCCCTTACTACCAACCCCCTGCCGCCCCCCACCCCGCCCCCCTCGCACTGTGACGACCAAAGTACAGACTCTAGGCCACCGACGCAGTTGGCTGACTTCACTGTAATTTACATGTTTACTTTGTACAAATCATGTTTCATATAGCTGAGGGCCTCCGGACCACTTTGATAAATGTAGAGTGTAATTAATAGTATTGATATTATTTATTGGTAGGCGTTAAGAGCTTGGTACCGAGGGAGCTCCTGGGAAGAGTGGAGTGCGTGTATATACGTGTTTGTTGTGTGTGTGTGTGTGTGTGTGTGTGTGTCAGTGTATTCCTCGGCGGCGGCACAGCCTCGGCCCGCCCCGCAGCACAGCACAAAGGACGCCTCGCCGCTACGGCCGCCCGAAAGACACTCGTTCCTGCGGGGGCGGCGCCGAGGCAAGACAGTTCCCGCCGCCGAGACTCAGACTCGCATGACTGTGCCGAGGACGGGATGAGCTGCTGCTGTACATTCCACGGAGCTCTGGGGGGAGGACCCGACGCACACACACACACACACACACACCACACACACACACACACACACACACACACACACATATTATCAACTTCGTTTTGTCATCAGAATTGTAATGAAATTGTTATTGATAGTAATGCGGATTGTAATGACGATAATAATGTAATGATAATAATAATGATAGTAATAATAATAGTAATGATGATGACGGAGGCTGTTGTTGCTATTATCATTATTATTATTGTTATTGTTATTATTATTATTGTTTTTGTTGTTCTTGTATTTTGTTTATATTTCTACTGTTTTCATCCTCAGTGCCATTCTAAAAAAAAAAAAAAAGAACAGTGAGAGGAACATTAATTAAAAGCAACACCAACAAAACAACAACAACAACAACAACAACAACAACAACAACACACGGACATCATAGCCAACACAAAAACAAAACTTTCGCCGCTAAACACACACACACACACACACACACACACACACACACACACACACACACACACACTGAACAACAACAACAACAACAACAACAACAGAATTACTAAGAACTCACTTAATTTTCGTCCTTTCATTCGTATAATATGTAAAAAAAAAAAAATGTCATTCATGTATATAAATAACTATACTCAAACATACATGACTCCGTGTGTGTGTGTGTGTGTGTGTGTGTGTGTGTGTGTGCGTGTGTGTGTGCGTGTGTGTGCTCCTCCTCTTCCCCTCTTCGTCACCTCCGCGATGTTTCGATGCCAAAGACTCTCCTGGTTCTACTCCTTGTCAATAAAGGCGAATCAAATGCTCTCTCTGTCTCTTTCCCTGCTGCAGTGAAGGCGTGAGGAGGTTCTTTACGTGGCCTGGGGGGTTGGGGGGGTGGGGTGGGGGGGGGAGGGGTAGCGGGGCATGTGTGTTAGGTCATGCTTTAAAATAATCTTCGTAATGACTAATGGTGATGATGTTGATGGTCGAGGAAAATGGCCATAGGTGTTTTTGTTGTTATTGGTGGTGGTCTGTCTCTGGTCTCTCTCTGGTCTCTCTCTGGTCTCTTTGGTCTCTCTCCTTGAAAATGCAGTGAGGAAAGAAATCAGTGTTGTGGAGTCAGATTTTTCCTCGTGGTATTTTGTTTTAGAAGATAAGTCGAAAATAAAACATGAGAAAAATTAATATGAAAAAGCATGGCGTTGCTCGTATAAAAGAAAAAGAAACATGCCCCATAAAAGAAGGATCAAATTTAGCTCCACAGGTGTCTTCATGCTCTACCTGGGAATGAGTTCAAGTCGTAGGAAGGAGGAAAGGCATTGAAGAGAATGATAATATGGGGATTACGCTTATGGTATTTAGGGAGGGAGGGAGGCAAGGTATAATTGGTTCTCTCTCTCTCTCTCTCTCTCTCTCTCTCTCTCTCTCTCTCTCGCTCTCGCTCTCGCTCTCTCCCCCCTTCATGAGGTCAATAACATCGTCAGCGGAGCGTCATCAGGACTATCGACACAAACATCTTATTCGGAACCAGTCTCGCGGCGCCGAAGTATATATATTTTTTTCTTTGAGTGTGTGTGTGGACTTACATCGTTATTAAGTTTCCGGGGACTAGCAGGAGCGTGAACCACCACCACTGTCATCACCACTACCACCTCCACTGTCATCACCACCACCACCACTACCATCATCACCACCATCGCCAGCAACAGCATCACTTCTGCCACCACCTCCATCACTAACACCAACATCACCACCACTACCATCATCACCACCACTATCACCAACACCATCACCACCACCACCACCATCACTCCCCCAACCACTTCCAACACTACCATCACCACCACCACCACCTCCACCACCAGCACAATAACAACAACAACAACAACAACAACAACAACAACAACGTTAATGACGACGAAAATAACAAGGGCTAAAATAATAATGAAAACGGCAACAATGAAAATAAGAGTAACAATAATAACAATAATAATAATAATAATAATAATAATAATAATAATAATAATAATAATAATAATAATAATAATAACAACAATAGAAATGGCAATAAAAATACGAACAGTAACAATATGAACAACAACAACAACAACAAGTAGAAATAATTTGTATATATACGTAGAATTAAAAAAAAAAATAACAAAGAAAAAAAAAATGTCAACAAGAAACAGGGTAAAAAATCTATATAAGTTAAGGCCTTTAAAAATTATCCTCCTCCTTCTTGGGGCGGAAGTTTGATTTACGAGGGAAAATTATTAGCTTAGGCGCGCGCGTGTCCTCCGTGTTAAAAATAAGAGGACGAAAAACACACACCCCGCGATGGACTGAAAGACTAATTTACGGGGAAAAATAATTAGTTTAGGCACGCGCCCCTCCCCCCCTCCTCCCACTCTCTCTCTCTCTCCCCCCTCCCCATGAAAAGTGAGGAAGATTATAATAAGAAAATAATAACACTTGGATAATATTGTCGCTGAAAATTCTGGGTAATATTGTCATTGTAAAATTTTGGATAATATCGTCGTTGTGATGTTCTGGATAATACTGTCGTTGTAGAATTTAGGATAATACTCGTTGTAGAATTCTGGATAATATCGTCGTTGTGAAATTCTGGATAATACTGTCGTTGTGAAATTCTGGATAATATCGTCGTTGTAGAATTCTGGATAATATCGTCGTTGTAGAATTCTGGATAATACTGTCGTTAAATTCTGGATAATACTGTCGTTAAATTCTGGATAATACTGTCGTTAAATTCTGGATAATACTGTCGTTAAGTTCTGGATAATACTGTCGTAGAATTCTGGATGATATCGTCGTTGTAAAATTCTGAATAATACTGTCGTTAAGTTCTGGATAATACTGTCGTTGTAGAATTTTGGATAAGTGTCGTAGAATTTTTGGATAATACTGTCGTTGTAAAATTCTGGATAATACTGTCGTTGAAAAATTATGTTCCGTCAGCGATGAAAATTATGAGAGAAGGAAAAAAAAAAACATGACCCTCTCCGCCGGAATCCACACCGCTCCACCTGAAAATGACCTCTCTTTTGGCCCCTCTTTTCTACTTGTATTTGAGCAGTGCTTAGTGCGCTCTTTTGTTTTCATTTATTTTCGCCCTTGAGCTGCTTCCTTTACTGTAACAAGTGTTAATAGCACAAAATAGCACTAGATCGGCGTCGCACGACCCTCCAACACACACCCAACAATTTATATTATGCAACTTAGGATCTAAAAATGGAAAATGCTGAAAAGTAAAGATGGCACCACTATAAACACTTGCCAGCGACACAACGGGCTACTACTACTACTACTTTGAAGGCCTACCGGCGCCACAGGCCAAGACGTAAAAAAGAAAAAAACTATAATGCCATGTAGGGTTCATCAGGGCTAACAAAGGTTATTACACAGTGTCATGGCTACAATTCATGGGTAAGCCAGGAAAACATCTTGAAGAGAACAAGAAGATGGACGCCGATAAAAAATATGGTCTTGTAAAATTCTGTTCTGTCAGGGATGAACGAGTTAGCTTTGGTTTAAGAGAAAAAAATATGTATATCGATCGCGGGTTCTGCATTTACCGACATGAAAATTAGCGATAACATGACGATAATAGTAAGATAACAATCCGAAGAACATAATAACGATACGAGTTACAGTAAGAAAACGATGACGAGAGCGCGAAGGACCCGGCCGTTGAAAAAAAAGGAAACTTTACTAAAACGAAATAGAAAAAAAATAATAGGATAACACAACAGCCACAACATCAGATAACATAATAAAAATAATAAAATCTGTCACAATAATAAAATAAGAGAATCTACAACGGAACGAGGCCTTAAAAATAATTATATAAAAAAGTCACGGTTTTGTATAATTCACTGACATGGAAATAAACTTACAAAAAATATCACAATAAGAAAATAACAAAAACATTAATGACAACAGGGAAAAAAGGCCTTAGCAATAATAATAATAATAATAATAATAATAATAATAATAATAATAATAATAATAATAATGTTAGGGCTTGGATAACTTACCGACAAGAAAATAAGATAACTAAAAAAAAAATATCAATAATCAAATAACAAAAATTACTATAACAAAAAAAGGGTTGGTATTTTTTTTGTTTATATCACTATTTTTATTTATTTTTTATTATAATGTGAAAAGGTGTATATCTTATTTTGAGGTAAGCGATGTACCTTTTTTTATTCAAGTATATCTATCTATCTATCTGTCTATGTATCTATCTATCTACATCTGTCTATCTATCTAATTTTTGGGATAATTTTGGGGTAAGGGGGTGTACATTTTATTCTAGTTTATCTATTTATCTATCTGTCTATGTATCTATCTGTCTATCTATCTATCTATATATCTATATCTAGGGAGAAGCGCTGTAATTTTTTTTTTATCATAAACATGGGTAGAGAAAGTAAAGATAAAGAAGAGGCGTATTTTTTCTTCCTTTTACTTTTAAACGCTAAAAAAGAACACAAAACGCTCATTCGCCCAACATAATTATAGCCCCGTTCACACAGCGCCTACTCTGGGCCACGACTTTACATGGGTGTCTGAATGATGGGACTACGCTGTATACAAGGAAAGGCTGGATCAATGTACGTGGTTTGAGGTGGGATAATGGCGCTGTACGTGGG
>NC_066509.1:3634518-3649518 GCF_024679095.1 Eriocheir sinensis | reverse complement strand
TGTTCGCCCGCTCGTTTCTGCCGGTTTTCCTCGGCTGGCAAGTGGGAAGCAGCGGTGAATGGCGACTCAGAGGAACGCCCGGAGAAGTTTAGCGGGAAATCGTGCGTGAGGGAAGAAAGAAAGAGATATTGGTGGTTGTTTTTGGAGCCGAGACGAACGCCACACGATATATACATGTAGGTCTGTGTATGTATGCATGTATGGAGGGATGGAGGGAGGGAATAGGAGAAGGAAGAACGAAATAGGTGATGGTTTTGGGTAAGGTTAAGGGAAATAAAAGGAAAGACGGAAGGAATAGGGAGGAATAAGAAGGAAATAGGAAGAAAGTAGAAAGGAAAATTTAATAGGTGATGTTATGTTAAGGTTAAGGGAAACAAAAAGCAAAACTGAAGGAACAGGAAGGAATAGGAAGGAAGTAGATGATGTTATGTTAAGGTTCAGGAAAATAGAAGGAAAATGGGAAGATATATAGGGAGGAATGGGAAGGAGATAGATGATGTTAGTTAGTTTCCTCGTCAAAATGAGTTAAGAGTAGAAAATGTAAAAAAAGAAGGGAAAAGGAATGAATAGATGATGTTTTCGTAAGATATAGGGAAATAAAAAAAGAGTAACAGAAGAAAAATTTAATATGAAGGAGGAGAAAGAAATTGGAAGGGATATTTAGGGTATGAGAAGGGAGAAGGGAAGGAAAATGGAATAAATATGTAGAAGAAATGAAATAGGTGATGATTTAGTAAGATATAGGGAAATAAAAAAAATAAAAGGAAGAATATATGAAGGAAGATAAAGAAATAGGAAGAAATATATAAGGAATGAGAAGGGAGAAGGGAAGGAAAATGGAATAAAGAGGCAGAAGAAGAAATGAAATAGGTGATGATTTAGTAAGGTGTGGAAAAATAACAAAAATAACAGGAAGAATATTATGAAGGAAGAGAAAGAAATAGGAAGGAATATTGAAGGAATGAGAAGGGAGAAGGGAAGGAAAATGGAATAAAGAGGTAGAAGAAGAAATGAAATAGGTGATGATTTGGTAAGGTATAGGGAAATAGAAGAGGAATAGAAAAGGAATAGGAAAAAAAGAAGGAAAGAATGTCGTTATGATATTAATAAATGACAAAAAAATGAAGAAAAAATAAATGAAATAGGAGAAGAAAATAAAAAAGAAAAAAAATTACAGTCTTGTCTCTTCTTCCCTCCTTCCTTCCTCTTTCTTCCTCCCTCCCTCCCTTTCTTCCTCCTCTCCTCCCCTCTCTTCTCTCCCCCCCCCCCTCTCTTCTTCCTCCTAGTGGTAGAATCGATCAGTATTGAGTGACAGACAGCCTCAAAAATCCGTCCCCAAGAGAGAGAGAGAGAGAGAGAGAGAGAGAGAGAGAGAGAGAGAGAGCGTAAGGAATAAGGAAGAATAGAATAACAAAAAAAAAGAAATAAAGGCGTAAAAACAAAAAAAAAGAAAGAAAAGATAAAAAAGAAATAAAAAAGAAAATAGAGAGAGAAAGAGAGAGAGAGAGAGAGAGAGAGAGAGAGAGAGAGAGAGAGAGAGAGAGAGAGAGAGAGAGAGAGAGAGTGATCTCTCTCTCTCTCTCTCACGATTCCATGCAGTTTCCAGGGACTGATTTCTCCGGACTGATTTCTCGCCACAGCCCCGATATGGCCCTGATTACACTCCTACGGCCCTTCCTTTGTTCCCTCGACCCCCCTCCTGCCCCCCTTACTGCCCCCTTGGCCCCCCTGCGCTCCCTCTCCCCCCCCATGCCCCCCTCTCGCTCTCCTTGGCAGGTTGAGTGGGCGGCATAGCGGGGTCGGCGAGGTATAAAGGACTGGTAGCGTTTATGGAGTGTCAAAAGATGTTGTGTGGAGGGGCGACACGTGTGCTGACTGACTGACTGACTGACTGACTGACTGACTCTACCTGATTGACTGGCTCTCCCTGCTGACTCTCTTTGCTGCATTTACCTCTTTTTTTTTCTTTTCTTTTTTTTACATTTTCGTTTATTGCGCTGGTAGACTTTCTTGTTGGGTCCTGATGATCTGCCCCACTCCGTTATGGCGCGGGCAAGTGTTTATAGTGGCGCCATCTTGCTCGGCTAATTCTGTATCCCGGAGCTCATTTTTTATTCCCTTTTAGAGAGAGAATCTAGAGTCCGGGTTGATAGGTGGGCTTCAGGACAGCATGTGGGTTGTCTTAGCGCGGACAAGTGTTTATAGTGGCGCCATCTTGCTCGGCTAATTCTGTTTCCCCGAGCTCATTTTTTATTCACTTTTAGAGAGAGAATCTAGAGTCCGGGTTGATAGGTGAGCTTCAGGACAGCATGTGGGCAGTCTTAGGCCACTCGGCGGGGACTGAAAATTTGCCGGCTTGTTTGTAGCGGCGGGCGGGACGCGAACCTTTGCCATCCTGTTTCCGCTCCAGCACGTAAACCACTCAGCCACCGCCTCCTGCTGACTTGACCTGCTGAAACCTTGTCAGACTATCGGCTCATAAAAACTACCCATGGAAATACTAACACAACCTCTACGAAAGCCTTATCAATTGTGGGTGTGTGAGGCTCGTAATGGTTGAAACTATGAACCTAAAACTTCTGCTTGGGATAAACACTGATGCACATCGATACACACACACACACACACACACACACAGACACAACCCCCTCCCCCACACTCCTCCCCACACACAACCTCCCCTCGACACACGCACAACCTCCCCCTACACACACACACAACCCCCCCCCTTCCCAACACACGCACCCCCCCCCCCCCACACACACAAAACTGGAAGCAAAACTGCCGCCCGTCCAACACAACAACAACAACAACAAAAACAAACAAAAAACACAAAAACCTGCAACACAATAATGGAACTTTTTCATTTATTTATTTATTTATTTACCCGATACATTTTTTTTTTCTCTCTCTCTCTACTATTTTCCACTTTTATTTTCCGTCCCCGCGAAATATAATATACATCATCGACTGAATCAAAATATGGGGTGGACGGATTTGGGAAAGACTGCTGCGTCAACTTTTTACTATATCATTTTTTATACGTTCATTTATTTATTGGTGTGTGTGTGTGTGTGTGTGTGTGTGTGTGTGTGTGTGTGTGTGTGTGTGTGTGTGTATTTTTTCCTCCTCCCGGCGCCGGACACAATCAAACAGCCGTAATTGAATCCTGTAATTGCGTGGTGATATGGAGCAAGGGAAAAAATTATTACTGTTGCAGATTATACTATTATCTTTTTAATTTGTCGCCTCTCCGGCTGTCTGGCTGGCGGTGGTGGCGGTGGAAGCTGTGGATATATATTGTGGCGGTGGAAGCTGTGGATATATATTGTGGCGGTGGAAGCTGTGGATATATATTGTGGCGGTGGAAGCTGTGGATATATATTGTGGCGGTGGAAGCTGTGGATATATATTGTGGCGGTGGAAGCTGTGGATATATATTGTGGCGGTGGAAGCTGTGGATATATATTGTGGCGGTGGAAGCTGTGGATATATATTGTGGCGGTGGAAGCTGTGGATATATATTGTGGCGGTGGAAGCTGTGGATATATATTGTGGCGGTGGAAGCTGTGTATATATTGTGGCGGTGGAAGCTGTGGATATATATTGTGGCGGTGGAAGCTGTGTATATATATTGTGGCGGTGGAAGCTGTGTGTATATATTGTGGCGGTGGAAGCTGTGGATATATATTGTGGCGGTGGAAGCTGTGGATATATATTGTGGCGGTGGAAGCTGTGTATATATTGTGGCGGTGGAAGCTGTGTATATATATTGTGGCGGTGGAAGCTGTGTATATATTGTTGAGGTGGAAGCTGTGTGTATATATTGTGGCGGTGGAAGCTGTGTTTATATATTGTGGCGGTGGAAGCTGTGTATATATATTGTGGCGGTGGAAGCTGTGTATATATTGTGTGGTGGAAGCTGTGTATATATATTGTGGCGGTGGAAGCTGTATATATATTGTGGCGGTGGAAGCTGTGTATATATTGTGGTGGAAGCTGTGTTTATATATTGTGGCGGTGGAAGCTGTGTATATATTGTGGCGGTGGAAGCTGTGTATATATTGTGGCGGTGGAAGCTGTGTGTATATATTGTGGCGGTGGAAGCTGTGTGTATATATTGTGGCGGTGGAAGCTGTGTATATATTGTATAGGTGGAAGCTGTGTATGTATATATTGTATGGTGGAAGCTGTGTATATATTGTGGCGGTGGAAGCTGTGTGTATATATTGTATGGTGGAAGCTGTGTATATATATTGTGGCGGTGGAAGCTGTGTATATATATTGGCGGTGGAAGCTGTGTATATATATGGAAGCTGTGTATATATTGTGGCGGTGGAAGCTGTGTGTATATATTGTGGCGGTGGAAGCTGTGTGTATATATTGTGGCGGTGGAAGCTGTGTATATATATTGTGGCGGTGGAAGCTGTGTATATATTGTGGCGGTGGAAGCTGTGTATATATTGTGGCGGTGGAAGCTGTGTGTATATATTGTGGCGGTGGAAGCTGTGTGTATATATTGTGGCGGTGGAAGCTGTGTATATATTGTGGCGGTGGAAGCTGTGTATATATTGTGGCGGTGGAAGCTGTGTGTATATTGTGGCGGTGGAAGCTGTGTATATATTGTGGCGGTGGAAGCTGTGTATATATATTGTGGCGGTGGAAGCTGTGTATATATATTGTGGCGGTGGAAGCTGTGTATATATATTGTGGCGGTGGAAGCTGTGTATATATATTGTGGCGGTGGAAGCTGTGTGTATATATTGTGGCGGTGGAAGCTGTGTATATATTGTGGCGGTGGAAGCTGTGTATATATATTGTGGCGGTGGAAGCTGTGTATATTGTATGGTGGAAGCTGTGTATATATTGTGGAAGCTGTATATATTGTGGCTGTGTGTATATTGTGGCGGTGGAAGCTGTGGATATATATTGTGGCGGTGGAAGCTGTGTATATATATTGTGGCGGTGGAAGCTGTGTATATATATTGTGGCGGTGGAAGCTGTGTATATATATTGTGGCGGTGGAAGCTGTGGATATATATTGTGGCGGTGGAAGCTGTGTATATATATTGTGGCGGTGGAAGCTGTGTATATATATTGTGGCGGTGGAAGCTGTGTGTATATATTGTGGCGGTGGAAGCTGTGTATATATATTGTGGCGGTGGAAGCTGTGTGTGTATATTGTGGCGGTGGAAGCTGTGTATATATATTGTGGCGGTGGAAGCTGTATATATATTGTGGCGGTGGAAGCTGTGTATATATATTGTGGCGGTGGAAGCTGTGGATATATATTGTGGCGGTGGAAGCTGTGGATATATATTGTGGCGGTGGAAGCTGTGTATATATTGTGGCGGTGGAAGCTGTGGATATATATTGTGGCGGTGGAAGCTGTGTATATATTGTGGCGGTGGAAGCTGTGGATATATATTGTGGCGGTGGAAGCTGTGTATATATATTGTGGCGGTGGAAGCTGTGGATATATATTGTGGCGGTGGAAGCTGTGGATATATATTGTGGCGGTGGAAGCTGTGGATATATATTGTGGCGGTGGAAGCTGTGTATATATATTGTGGCGGTGGAAGCTGTGTGTATATTGTGGCGGTGGAAGCTGTGGATATATATTGTGGCGGTGGAAGCTGTGTGTATATATTGTGGCGGTGGAAGCTGTGTGTATATATTGTGGCGGTGGAAGCTGTGGATATATATTGTGGCGGTGGAAGCTGTGGATATATATTGTGGCGGTGGAAGCTGTGTATATATTGTGGCGGTGGAAGCTGTGTATATGTATTGTGGCGGTGGAAGCTGTGTATATGTATTGTGGCGGTGGAAGCTGTATATATTGTATGGTGGAAGCTGTGGATATATATTGTGGCGGTGGAAGCTGTGTGTATATTGTGGCGGTGGAAGCTGTGTGTGTATATTGTGGCGGTGGAAGCTGTGTGTATATATTGTGGCGGTGGAAGCTGTGGATATATATTGTGGCGGTGGAAGCTGTGTGTATATATTGTATGGTGGAAGCTGTGTATATGTATTGTGGCGGTGGAAGCTGTGTATATGTATTGTGGCGGTGGAAGCTGTGTATATGTATTGTGGCGGTGGAAGCTGTGTATATGTATTGTGGCGGTGGAAGCTGTGTATATGTATTGTGGCGGTGGAAGCTGTGGATATATATTGTGGCGGTGGAAGCTGTGTGTATATATTGTGGCGGTGGAAGCTGTGTATATGTATTGTGGCGGTGGAAGCTGTGTATATATATTGTGGCGGTGGAAGCTGTGTGTATATTGTGGCGGTGGAAGCTGTGTATATGTATTGTGGCGGTGGAAGCTGTGGATATGTATATTGTGGCGGTGGAAGCTGTGTATATATTGTGTGGTGGAAGCTGTGTGTATATATTGTGGCGGTGGAAGCTGTGTATATATATTGTGGCGGTGGAAGCTGTGGATATGTATTGTGGCGGTGGAAGCTGTGGATATATATTGTGGCGGTGGAAGCTGTGTATATGTATTGTGGCGGTGGAAGCTGTGGATATATATTGTGGCGGTGGAAGCTGTGTGTATATTGTGGCGGTGGAAGCTGTGTGTATATTGTGGCGGTGGAAGCTGTGGATATGTATTGTGGCGGTGGAAGCTGTGGATATATATTGTGGCGGTGGAAGCTGTGTATATGTATTGTGGCGGTGGAAGCTGTGGATATATATTGTGGCGGTGGAAGCTGTGTATATGTATTGTGGCGGTGGAAGCTGTGTATATGTATTGTGGCGGTGGAAGCTGTGGATATGTATTGTGGCGGTGGAAGCTGTGGATATATATTGTGGCGGTGGAAGCTGTGTATATGTATTGTGGCGGTGGAAGCTGTGGATATATATTGTGGCGGTGGAAGCTGTGGATATATATTGTGGCGGTGGAAGCTGTGTATATGTATTGTAGCGGTGGAAGCTGTGTGTATTTATTGTGGCGGTGGAGGCTGTGTATATATTGTGGAGGCGGTGATATACAGTGATTGGGGATGAGGTGGCGCCCGCTGGCACTCACACGCGTACAAGAACTCCAAAATGATAATGATAATTTACACAAACAAGAAATTCGTATAATCAATAAACAACCCAAAAAACACAGACTGAAATGCAGAAACAGTCCAACAAACAGACAAACAAACAGGAACACAGACAAACAGAGAAACAAAACACTATAGCAATCCATCCCCCCCCCCCCCCCACACACACACACACCACACATACTCACAATCCACTCCACTCAATTCCACTACCACCATCAATACAAACACCCATACCTCCACCACCACCACCACCAACACAAGCACCCATGCCTCCACCACCACCGCCATGCCCGCCCAAACACCCGCCGCCGCCAACGCACCCAGCCGTCAGTTCGTTTCATTTTCATTTGCACGACTAAAACGCGCCCTAACAATAGCAAGTGGACATTGACAGTTGATTGCACTAACAACTTTGATGGAGCTCTCGTCCGGTGTTGGTCCTCGTGCGGTCAGGATATCACTCGAAAATTGTGCTGATTGGCAGGGAGAGAGAGGGAGAGGGAGAGAGAGGGATAGAGGGGTAAGGGATAGTTTGGTATATGTATCGGGGTTGGTAACAGTGATTTTGATGTCCATTATCATTATTTTTTTTTTTTTGTGTGTGTTCTGTGTTTCGTGATTTGAGTGAAATATATTGTATGTGAGTGATGTTTATTCTGTTTGATGTGATTGTTTGTTTGTTTATATATATTTATTTATGCTTGTTTATTTACTTTTTCCTTCATTTATTTCGTTAGTTAGTTAATTATTTGCTATTCTGTGTTACTATAGTCGTGTGTGTGTGTGTGTGATTGGGGGGCGCCTGGGAATATTTTGGTGAAAGGTGTTTGGGCATGGAGAGGGGGGAGAGGGGTGTGCCGGGGGGGGGAGGAGAAGGGTGAGGAAGGGAGGGAAAAAAGGGGGGCGGGGAGAGGGGGGAGAGGGAGGTGTTTGAAGGGGGAGAGAAGGATGAGGAAGGGAGGGAAAAAAGGGGGAGGGAAGAGGGGGGAGAGGGAGGTGTTTGAAGGGGGAGAGAAGGATGAGGAAGGGAGGAAAAAAAGGGGGAGGGAAGAGGGGAGTGGGAAGAGAGGGAAGAGAGGGAGAGTTATCTAATTGTCATGAGCTTATTCAATTTTTCTCCTCCTCCTCTTCCTCCTCCTCCTCCTCCTCTTCCTCCTCTCCATTTTCCTTCATTTTCTCTTTCTTACTTTTCCTCTCTTACCCTTCCTTCCTTCCTTCCTTCCTGTGTCTCTCCCCCTTCCTTCGCTCCCTCTCTTCCTTTCCTCCTTCTCTCCTCTTCCTCCTCCTCTCTTTCCTCCACACGACTCTCCATCCATCCATCCATCTCTCTCTTTCCCTCTCTTTTCCATTTTCTCCTCTCCCTCTTCTCTCCTCTTTCCTCCCCTCCCTTCCCTCTTCTCCCCTTTCTCTTTCTCCTTTCCACCTCCATCTCCTCCCCTCTCCCTCTTTCTCTTTTTCCCTTTTTCCTCCCCTCCCCTCCCCTCCCCTCCCCTCCCCTCCCCTCCCCTTCTCCCCCCTCCCCCCCTTTTCCGGTTGACTAATGCTCTGGTTTGGTGGCCGGAACACAACATCTGCCTCCCCCCCCCTCCCCCCTCCCCCCTTCTCCCCTCCCCCCCTCCTCCCCTCCCTCCTCCCCCCTTCAAGCTCCTCCCCTTCCTTATCCTCCTGCATCTTCATCTCTTACCTTCCTCCTCCCCTCCTGTCTCTTTCCCTCTCTCTCCCTCCCCCCTTTCTCTCCCTCACCTTCCTCCACTTCCTCCCTTCTTATCTCCAACTGTATCTTTATCTATCCTCTCTCTCTCTCTCTCTCTCTCTCTCTCTCTCTCTCTCTCTCTCTCTCTCTCTCTCTCTCTCTCTCCCCCATCCATTTTCCTCCCTTACTTTCCTCCCTTCCCCTTTCTTTTATTTATACCCAATCTCCCTTTCCTCTCCCTCCCTCCCTTCCCCTCTCCCTTTCCCTCACCCCCTTCTACTTATCTCCCCTCATTCCCTGTCCTCTCTCTCTCTCTCTCCCTCTCACTATTTGCAATTCTCTGTACTACTTTTTTTTTATCTCCCTTCTCTATCGACTTCTTGTATTCCCTCTACTACTACTACTACTACTACTACTACTACTAACTACTACCACCTCCACTACCATCACCACTACCAACAACAACACCACCACCACCACCAACAACAACAACAACAGCAATAATAGCTTACCAATTTAATGCTACTCTCTTATTATTTATTATTAATTTTATTCAAATTTTTTTTTTGTTGTTTTTGTTGTCTTTGGTGATTTTTTTCTGTTATTAGTTTTTTCTTCTTTTTCTTCTTCGTCGTCTTCGTTTTCTTTCTCCATCTCGCCTCTTTTTTTTCTCCTTTATATTTTTCTCCTATTTTCTTTTACTTCGTGATAATATTCTCATTCTTCGTCCTCCTCCTCCTCCTCCTCCTCCTCCTCTTCCTCCTTTTCCTCCTTCTCCCATAGCGAGGAACTTCGAATACAAGACGCCGGGAGTTATGTTGTCGTTGTACAATTCGCTGGTAAGGCCCCACCTGGAATACGCCGTGCAATTCTGGTCTCCTAATTACAGGAAAGACATTGAATTAATTGAGTGAGTACAGCGCCGCGCCACGAAGATGATACCATCACTGAGACCGAAGCCCTATGAAGAGCGACTCGAGCGACTCAACCTCTTCATGTTGAAAAAGAGACGACTGCGGGGAGACATGATACAAGTCTTTAAGTACCTGAACAAGCTCAGCAACGGTGACCACTCCAAACTTTTTACGCCACAAACAAACCTGAGAACAAGAAACAACGGAAAAACACTTCAAGCAAAGAAGCGATGCAATACCGACATCGGCAGGAGTTATTTCTCGAATAGAGTTGTTCGCCACTGGAACAGCCTTCCTGCAGAAGTGGTTAGCGCAGAGACCATCAACTCCTTCAAGAAACGCATTGATCGCCACTTTGCTGCATCGGGAGTGAACTGAATGTACCCAAGAGTAGGTACACAAGTGCTTTAATCCTTCCCTGCAAGCCACTCCTATGGCAAACGGATTGATTAAATCACTGAACGCAGGCAGCCTTGTAATGAGCCAAGAGGCTTTCTGCTGCCTGCTAGTCCATGTTTCCTCCTCCTCCTCCTCCTCGTCTTCTTTACACCCCATCGAGTGACTGTTTAAGGAAGAAAAGGGAGGAGGAAGAAGATGAGGAGGAGGAAGAAAAGGAGCTTGTTAAGTTTTGTGTATGGATGACGGGAGGAGGAGGAGGAGGAGGAGAAGGAAAATTACAAGTAGGGAGGGAGGGAAGGAGGGTGAAGAGGAAAGAGATATACCAGGAATAAAAGAAGGAGAGCAGGGAAGAGAAAGAAAGGGAGGAGAGGAGGAGGGAGGGAGGGGAGATAAAGGGGGGAGAGAGAGAAAGAGAGGAGGGAAGTTTAACAGATGCTCAGGTGAGAGGATCGCATAATCCCTACCTGACCGTTTCCGAGGGCGTGAGGCATTGTGGGGAGGGCATTGTAGTCCCCCTCAGGCCATCAGGAGGGCACGAAGGACCCCTCTGTGCCCCCCTCCCTCTACCTCCCCCTCCCCCTCTTCCCCCCTTGAGCCTACGAGAGGGAGTGGGAGAGGGAGAGGGAGAGAGTATTTTTATTAGGCCAGGTAAGTTATTGAAGCACCTGGGTTGTTTATGAGTCAATAGGGGAGAGAGAGAGAGAGAGAGAGAGAGAGAGAGAGAGAGAGAGTAGAATACGAGTAGAATGACAAAAAAATAAAAGAAAGAAAAAGAAAGAAAGAAAGAAAAATTAATAGAAAAAATGAAGAAAAAAATGAGAGAGAGAGAGAGAGAGAGAGAGAGAGAGAGAAAAAGAAAGACAAAGAATAAAAGAAAGAAAAATTAATAAAGGAAGAAAAAAATGAAAATAGACAAAAGAAAGTTAAATAATCAGAGAGAGAGAGAGAGAGAGAGAGAGAGAGAGAGAGAGATTAGGTAACAAGAGAGGATTGTCTGAATTACCTCTCTCCCTCCCTCCTCTCCTCCCCCTCCCCCCCCTTTTTCCCTCCCATACCCAATTTCCTCCATATACTCTCCCCTTCTCCCCCCTCCCCCCTCCCCCCCCTCCCTCTTCATAAAAGGCGTTTGAGCTTCCCTTAAACACCTTATATCCTACCTAACTCCTCCTCCTCCTCCTCCTCCTCCTCCTCCAACTTCTCCTCCTCCTCCTCCTTTCGCTTCTGTGGTTGCCTTTTCTTTTTTTTCTCTTTATTCTTCTTCGTTGTTATTATCGTCGTTCTTCTTCTCCTTCTTCTTTTTCCCTTCTTCGCCTCTTCTTTTTTCTTCTTTTTTCTTCTTTTTTTTTTTACTTCTTATTATTGTTATTCTTGTTCTTGTTCCTTCTTCATTTTCTGTTCTATTTTTGCTTTCTTTCTTTTTCTTTTTCTTATTCCTCTATCTCCTCTTCATCATCATCATCTTCCTCCTCTTCTCCTACCAGTCTTCCTTCTCCTCCTCCTCCTCCTCCTCCTCCTCTATTCTCGTCATCTGCTTCCTCTCTCTTCTTCCTTAAACACCTAGCATTTTACCTAACTCCTCCTCTCTTAAGCCCTCCTCCTCCTCCTCCTACTGGGCTTCCTCCTCCTCCTCCTCCTCCTCCTCCATTCTTCTCACGTAGTTAAGCCCTGTGTCCGTTTTTTGTAAGCCCGGCACTTAATTCTGAGCCCCAATCGACAACATTTTCAATTAAAACGATACTCGGATTATGGCCAAATTGTTACAGTATCCCCTCTATTTGCCCGCCGACCCCTCATAGAAAACTGGCGACGCGCGTAATGCCGGGAAGAAAGAAAACAGGACGCGGGTTGGAGGTAAGAGGAGGAGGAAGAGGAGGAGGTGGGGGGGAGGAGAGGATGAGGAGGAGGTGAGGGAAGGTAGCGGCTGACGGTCAATTGTTCAGAGATGAGGGATGATCAGCCTCTCTCTCTCTCTCTCTCTCTCTCTCTCTCTCTCTCTCTCTTTCTCTCTCTCACCTTCCCTCCCATCCATCCGGTCAGTTCGAGAGAGAGAGAGAGAGAGAGAGAGAGAGAGAGAGAGAGAGAGAGAGAGAGAGAGAGAGAGAGAGAGAATGATGATTATATTAAAGATACTAATTATGACGTTGAAAGAAAAAACACCACCACCACCAACAACAACAACAGCAACAACACAAACAAACAAACAAACAAACAAACAAACAAACAAACAAACAAACAACAACAACAACAGCAACAGCAAAAGTCTTTAACCCAACCCGTGTATAAAAATTCTGAGGCGCGGAAAAATTCTCTTCGGTATTTTCTCACCTGAGCGGGCAGGTGAGAGAGAGAGAGAGAGAGAGAGAGAGAGAGAGAGAGAGAGAGAGACGAGACAAAAAGAGGAAAGAGGAGAGAGAGAGAGGAGGAGGAGGAGGAGGAGGAGAGAGAGAGAGAGAGAGAGAGAGAGAGAGAGAAGGGGGGGGGGTGCTTACGGAGGGGAGAATAGGTGAGGTGTGTGTGTGTGTGTGTGTGTGTGTGTGTGTGTGTGTGTGTGTGTGTGTGTGTGTGTGATTGGGGGTTGGGGAGGGGGTGGTAGCTGACATGGGGGAGATGACTGGAGTTGACTGGAGGAGGAGGAGGAGGAGGAGGAGGGACAAAAGGGGCGTTACCTACCCTTCACATAACAACGGAGCCCCCCCCTCTTCCTCCCTCCTCCCCTTCCTCCTCCCTCCTCTTCTCCCTCTCTTGTCTCCCCTTCCTCTCCCCTACCTCCCTTTCTCCCCTTCCCTTTCTCTCTCCCCCTTCCTCTCCCCTTTTTCCTCCCTCCTCCTTCCCTCTCTCCTTCCTCTTCTCTCTTGTCTCCCTCTCCTCTTATCCTACCTCCCCTTTCTCTCTCTCTCCCTCTCTTCCTTTTCCTCCCTCTCCCCTTCTCCTTCCTCCCCCCTTCCTCTCTTGTCTCCTCTCCTCTTCCCCTCCCCTCTTCCTCCCCTCCCTTCCTCCTCCCTTCCCTTTTCCTTCCCTCCTCCCTTCCTCTCCCCTTCCTCTCTCTTGTCTCCCCTCTCCTCTTATCCTACCTCCCCTTTCTCCCTTTCTCTCTCCCCCTTCCTCCCTTTTCCTCCCTCTTCCCCTTCCCTTCCTCTCCCTCCTCTTATCCTCCTCTCCCTTCCCTTTCTTTCCTCCCTTCCTTCCACTCCCCTTTTCTCCTTCCCCTTCCTCTCTTATTCCCTTTCTCCATTCCTTCTTCCTTCCCCTTCCTCTCTTCTCCTCCCCCTCCCCTTCCTCCTCTTTTCCTCTCCTCTCCTACCCCTTTCCCTTTTCCTCCCTTCTACCCTCCCCTTTTTCTCCTTTCCTCCCCTTCCTTCGTATTCAGCCTATCTCCATTCCTTCCCCTTCCTACCCCATACCTCCTCTTTCCTCCCTTCCCCTCCCCTTCCTCACTCCTCCTTTTCTCTCCTCCCCCTTTCCTTTTCCTCCCTTCTACCCTCCCCTCTCTCCTTTCCTCCTCTTCCTACCTCCATTCCTTCTCCTTCCTACCCCATACCTCCTCTTCCCTCCCTTCCCTTTCCCTTCCTTATGTCTCCCATCCCTGCTAGACTGTCTCCCATTCCTCATTCCTCTACTCTCTCCCATCCTTCCTCCCCTCCCTCTCTATCCCCTAACACCCAGTCTTCCTCCCATCCTTTCCCCTACTTCCTATCTCCTCTCCCCTTATATCTAACCTTCCTCCCCATCCGTCCTTCTCTCCCCTCCTCTCCCCTCTCACCCAGCCTTCCTCCCTTCCCCTCCCCTATCCTATCCCCCCCACCTAACCCCCCTCACCCACCCTTCCTCCCTACCCCAATCCCATCCTCCCTTTCCTCTCCTCTACCTTCTTTCTCCTCTCCCCTTCCCTCCTTTCCCTTTCCTCCCCTCTCACTCAGCCTTCCTCCCTTCCCCTCCCCTATCCTATTTTCTCTCCCTTCCTCTATCACCCTCCCTTTTACCTCCTCTCCCCTTACATCAAACCTTCCTCCCCATCCGTCCTTCTCTCCCTTCCTCTCCCCTCTCACCCAGCCTTCCTCCCTTCCCTTCCCCTATCCTATCTCCTCTCCCTTCCTCTATCACCCTGCCTCTCCTCTCCTCTACCTCCCTTCTTCTCTCTCCCCTTCCCCTCCTTTCCCTTTCCTCCCCTCTCACTCACCCTCACTCCCTTCCCTTACCTCCTTCCTCCTATCCTCTCTCTCCCATCCTTCGGTTCTCTCCCCTCCTATCTTCCCCCCCTCCCCTCCTACCCCCCCCCCCCCCCCGCCGTCGCTCTCGCTTGTTTAAAGGGGAAAATAATGTCGCTCGCCTCCGTTCATGCAGCAAAAATGGTGCCTCGATATTTATACATGAAAGGGAAAATGTTGTGCTAAGCGATCCCTCACACGCGCTGCCCCGGATTAATTTCAAGGGCGCACGCACACACACACGCACACGCACACACGCACACGCACATACAGCTACACACTTTTATTTGCTGTCTGTGTTATGTGTTTTTTTTATCTGTATCTATCGGTCAGTGTCTATTTATCACACACACACACACACACACACACACACACACACACACACACACACACACACACACACACACACACACACACGATAGTAATAAACAACTCTACATCATATACATAATTATTCTCTCTCTCTCTCTCTCTCTCTCTCTCTCTCTCTCTCTCTCTCTCTCTCTCTCAAGCGTCGTAAGAGAATGAAACGTGATATATACAGGAGTGTGTTTGTTTGTGTGTTTGTATATGCGTGTGACAGTGTACGTGTGTGTGTGTGTGTGTGTGTGTGTGTGTGTGTGTGTGTTTTATTTATATTTGTTAGTGTATGTATGTATGAGAGAGAGAGAGAGAGAGAGAGAGAGAGAGAGAGAGAGAGAGAGAGAGAGAGAGAGAGTAAAGGGAACCCTCA
>NC_066509.1:3622018-3629518 GCF_024679095.1 Eriocheir sinensis | reverse complement strand
AAAGGGAGGGAGAAGAAGAAGAGAGGAAAATAGGAGAGAAAATCTGTGAAGGAAAGGGAGAGATAAGAGGTAGGGAGAAAAAGGAAGGGAGGGAAGGGATATAAGGAAAGGGAGGGAAAAAAACAAGAGAGGAAAATAGGGAAGAAAAGCTAGGAAGGAAAGGGAGAGATCAGAGGTAGGGAGGGAAAGAAAGGAAGGAAGGAAGGGAGGGAAGGAAAGAGAAGAAAGGGAGGGAAAAGAAGAAGAGAGAAAAATAGGGAAGAAAAGCTAGGAAGGAAAGGGAGAGATCAGAGGTAGGGAGGGAAAGAAAGGAAGGAAGGGAAGGGAGGGAAGGAAAGAGAAGAAAGGGAGAGATGAAAGGAAAAGAGGGACGGGAGGGAGAGGGAAGGTAAGGGAGGAGACAGGAAAGGGAGGAAGAAAAAAAAAAGGGAGGAGGTTACAGATGAGATGAAAAAGGAGGTTGTTTATTCTCCCTTATTAATATTTATTTGTTCTCATATTGTACATACTAATTTATCACTCTCTCCCTCTCTCTCCCTCCCTCCCCCCCCTTGGCACCATTACGAGGTGTGTGAGGAGGCACTCTGTTGGCACCCTGTCATGTGCTACTCACGCCGCCGCCCTGACACTCCCTGACACTTTTGACACTTACCCAGGTGTGACACGGGGGAGGGAGGGAGGCAGGGGGAGGAGGGGTGTGGTTTCAGGGTGAGAGGAAGGGAGGGAGGAGTGGTGGTAAAGGGAGAGAGGGAGGGAAGGGTAGGTAAGTTAGGATTTAGGTATAGAGAGAGCTTGGGGTAAGGGAGAAGGGTGGGGGAGGTATAGAGATAAGGGAGAGAAGAGGAGAGAAAGAGGAGAGGAAGAAGTAAGAGAAAAGAGAGAAGAAGAGAAAGAGAGGAACAGAAAAGGGAGAGAAGGGAAGAAACGATAGGAAGAAGAGAAGGGGGAAGGAGCAGACAGGAAGGAAGGGATGGAGAGACGAAGGAAAAAAAGGGAGGAACAAAGTATGAGGTAAGGAAAAGGGAGAGAAGAAGAAGGTAAGAGAAAGGGAGAAAGGGAGGTAAACAGAGGAAGAGAAATGGGTAGGGTAGGTTTGGGTAGGGAGAAGAAAGGAAGAGGAGGAGGAGGAGGAGTAAAAGGGGGGGAGAAAGAAGGGGAGAAGGGGAGAAGGGGAGGGAGGGAAAGAATTAAACCTAGCTGGGTGGGCTTATGAGTGTGTGTGTGTGTGTGTGTGTGTGTGTGTTTGAGAGAGAGAGAGAGAGAGAGAGAGAGAGAGAGAGAGAGAGAGAGAGAGAGAGAGAGAGAGAGAGAGAGGAAGGAAGGAAGGACATTTGACTCGTGTAGACAGACAGACAGACAGGCAGACAGGCAAACGAGCACATTGACAGACAAACAGACAGACGAGCGTGTATGTAAACAGACAGACGCGTTCATTGACAACAGACGGCGCCACTATAAAAAACACTTGTCCGCGCTCCATTACGAGCTGGAACCGACCAACATAGGCCCCATCAATAAAGCCTACCGGTGATATAGACTGAAGATAAAAATAAATAATGAAATAAAACAGAGGGAGATAAAAGCATAGCAGAATATAATTAAAAGGAGTTCAACTGAAATCGCCGCTCCAACACAGAGTAAAAGGAAGGGTTCAAAAGATGCTTGTTAGAAGAGTTGGGTTGAAATGGATTAGGTGGAGGATTGAAGGCTATTGTGGGGGTGCTAACCGCTTGACTACGGAGGCTTGAATAGATAGACACAGTGATAGATAGATAGATAGGCTGTCTGACTTATTGACATACACCCACACACACACACACACACACACACACACACACACACATTGATAAAGTAAGAGGTCCCAATGCTGTGTTTTCTTCGTCTTTTCTTTAATTTCTTTTTGTCTTGATTTTCTTTCCCTTTTCCTCAAGATGTTTTTCTTTTCCACAATGATGTTTTTGTTTTGTCTTTGTTTTGTTTTCTTTTTTTTCTGATGTTTTTCTTCACTGATTTTTTCTTCTTTGTCTTGTTTCTCTCTCTGGAGGATTAACGACGCCATGTAGAGAGAGAGAGAGAGAGAGAGAGAGAGAGAGAGAGAGAGAGAGAGAGAGAGAGAGAGAGAGAGAGACGCAGCAGTTGTTTATGTAAAGTGGATTAGCTTAGTCCGCTGATGATGATGATGATGATGTGCGTACGTGTGTGTGTGTGTGTGTGTGTGTGTGTGTGTGTGTGTGTGTGTGTGTGTGTGTGTGTGTGTGTGTGTGTGTGTGTTTTATTGTTTTCTTTCGTTTATGTTCCTCGGCAATTGTTTGGAGTAGGATTAGATGTTTTTTTCCTACTTCTTTTGTGTGTGTGTGTGTGTGTGTGTGTGTGTGTGTGTGTGTGTGTGTGTGTGTTTCTTTCTTTTCATATTTTTGTCTTTTTCCTTATTTTCTCTACTTTTCTTTTTTTTCTCTCCTTTTCCTGAATTTTCTCTCCTCCTTTTCCTTACTTTTCTCTCCTCCTCCTTTTCCTTACTTTTCTCTCCTCCTTTTCCTTACTTTCTCTCCTCTTTTTCCTTAGTTTTCTCTCCCCTCTTCTTCCTCCTCCTCCTAACATCTACTACTACTACTACTACTACTACTACTACTACTACTACTACTACTACTACTACTACTACTACTACTACTACTACTACTACCACTACTACTACATAACCTATTTCTCACTCACACCTCCTCCTCCTTCTCCTCCTCCTCCTCCCCACCTCCTCCTCCCCCCTCTTCCCCTTCCTCCTCCTCCTCCTCCCCTTAATCCCCAACAAATCCCTTCCCCCGCTTCCTCCCCATCATTTACTTTAGTTGCCATCTTTATTATTCCCCTTCCTAATCCCCCCCCCCCCCCGACCCCCTCAGTAAGAATGATAATAGTAGGGGACAAAAATAACTATGATCGTGGTGGTGGTGGTGGGGGGGAGAGGGGGGGGAGGGGGGGTGTTGTTTTTGTTGTGATTTTCTGATTTGTTTTTTTTTTCTTTTTGTTTTTGTGTTTTTTTGTCGTTGTTTTTCTTTCTTTTTGTGTTTCTTTTTATTTTTATCATTCTGTTTTTTTCTTGTTTTTCTTTCTTATTTTTTTTGCTCTTGTTCTTCTTCTTCTTGTTCGTGTTCTTCTTTTTTTGTCTTTTTCTTCTTCTTCTTCTTCTTCTTCTTCTTCTTCTTCTTCTTTCATCACCCTCATCATCTTCATCATCTTTCATTATAAAAAAAAATACATCAGTAGCAGAAACAGTAGCAACAACAACAACAAAAACAACAACAACAACAACAGCAACAACAACAACAACAACAACAACACATGTACCACCACCACCACCACCATACACAAGTCATAAATCATCTCCCAACTATTTGTCTAACACACACACACACACACACACACACACACACACACACACACACACACACACACACACTCATGCAAGTAAAACAAAAAAAAGGAAAAGAAAAAAAAGAACTTGACAGATGGAACAGAAAATTACTCTCGTATGAGCTAACTACCGAGAGAGAGAGAGAGAGAGAGAGAGAGAGAGAGAGAGAGAGAGAGAGAGTAAAAATATCCCTCTCTCGTTCTTATCCTTTCCTTCTTCAGTCTTCCTCCTCCTCCTCCTCCTCCTCCTCCTCCTCCTCCTCCTCCTCTTTTACTCCATTATTCATCACATCACTGTATTTCTACCTTCTCCTCCTCCTACCTCTCTCTTCTTTTCTTTCCCCCTCTCCTCTCCTTTCCTTTCCTTCTCTTCCCTTCCTTCATCTTTTTCTTCTCCTGTTTCCTTCCTTCCTTCTTTCTCAAACCATTACTCCTCCTCCACCTTTGTTCTCTTCTCCCCTCTCTTCCCTTTCCTTCCCCTCTCCCCTCCCTTTCCTTCCCCTCCCTTCCCTTCCCTTGGGTAGGAATAATGAGGTAAGCAGTGTAGAATGTTTGGCGGTCATATAACGTGTGTGTGTGTGTGTGTGTGTGTGTGTGTGTGTGTGTGTGTGTGTGTGTGTCATATTCTACACTACATCTGTCAACTTAATGTGTGTCCCTGTGTGTGTGTGTGTGTGTGTGTGTGTGTGTGTCAACATATTGTGCCTCCCACACTCTCCTTGTTGACTTAGACACAAACAAAGCATTGTGTAAGGAAGCCTGGGAGGGAGGGAGGGAGGGAGGTAAGGAGGGAGGGATGGAGGGAAGTGAGAGAAAGATAATATAGGTACAGAGCCATTTCCTCCCCCCTCCCTCTTCCTTCCCCCTCTCTTCCCCTCCTTTTCCCTCCCTTTCTCACAACTTCCTCATCTCCCTTCCCCTCTTTCCTCCCCCCTCCCTCCTCCTTCTCCCTCCCCTCCCCCCTCTTCCCCTCCTTTCTCACACCTTCTTCATCTCCCTCATCCTAACGTCCTCCCTTCCCCTCTTTCCTCTTCCCCATCTTTACCCTCTTCTTCCTTTATTCCCTCCCCATCCTTCTCTTTCTTCGTCTCCATTTTTCTTCTTCCTCCTCTCTTCTGTTTCTCTATGTCTTTACTCTTTCACCTCCTCTCTTCTCCTCTTCTCTCTTCCTCTTCTCTCCTTCTCTTCTCCCCTCCTCTTCTCTCCTCCTCTTCTATCCACCCCTTTCTCCTTTTCCTCGCCTCTTTCGTTCATCTCCCATTTTCTTTTTTTTATCTAAGGAAACAAGGAAAGAGAGTGAGAAAGGACCGGAAGGAAGAGTTTAATGGAGGAAAAAAGAAGGAAAGGAAGGAAAAGGAGGGGAGAAAGAGCGAAAAGAAAAAGAAAGTAGAGGTGAGGGAGGAAATAGGATAAGGCCCAAGGGATATAGGAAAGGAGGGAAAAAATTAATAATAAAAAAAGGAAAACAAAAAAAGAAAAGGAAAAATTGAAAAGGATACGAAAAAGAAAGATATTAGAGAGAGAGAGAGAGAGAGAGAGAGAGAGAGATTCACCACCTGTTTTCACAATCAGCCCAGACAGTCAGATGAGGGACCAGTGGTGGGGATTAGGGGATTGGGGAGGTTGTTCTCTCTCTCTCTCTCTCACTCTCTTTATATTTATTGTTTTAATATTTTTAACACCCTTAGAATCTGTGTGTGTGTGTGTGTGTGTGTGTGTGTGTGTGTGTGTGTGTGTGTGTGTGTGTGTGTGTGTGTGTGTGTGTGTCTGTCTGTCTGTCTGTCTGTCTCATCCCCTCCCTTCCTCTCCCCTCCCATCCCATCCCATCCATTCCCTTCTCCTCCCCCCTTCATCCCCTATACTTCCCCTTTCTCCTCCCCTCCCCCCCATTCCACCCCCTCCCCCATACACACCAAGCCCTCTATCAGCACAATAAGGTAATAGACTCCGGGGATTATCTGATCTGATTGACACGAGGACAGGCGGATCGGGTGCCATAAGTTAGGATCAGAACCTCTATACTCTGATGCTCTTTTCCGCTATAAGGGATTAGAAGGTGCTAAGCCACGCCGGACCCTGATTACTGACCCCCTGTATATCCAACCACGATTCTCGACCTTATGGGAGGGAGGGAGAGGCTGGAATTGCACTGAAAAGGGAGATTCAGAGCGCGGTGGTGGTCGGGGGGGAAGAAAGTGCTATGGAGGGGGTGGTCTCTAAGGTCGGAAATCCCTGTTCGGTCGCCAGTTTGTTGAGTCTTGTGTTCCCCGATTGTGCTGTGTCCCTGTCTCTCTCTCGCTCTTGCTCTCTCTCTCTCGCTCTCTCCCGCCGCTGTAGTTCATAGACAAAGAGAACCAATAAAGAATTAATTATTTCCACGCAATTGCACACATGTTCACTCTCAACGCGGTGTGTGGCGGGGGCGTGGTGGTGGTGGCGGTGATGGTGGTGATGAGTGGGAGACGAAGTAGTGGTGATGATGGTGGTGATAGTGGTGGTGATGGTAGAGGAGAGGGAGTGGTGATGGTGGTGGTGATGGGAGAGGAGAGGGAGTGATGGTGATGGTAAGGGAAAGGATGTAGTGGTGATGGTAGTGATGAATGGGAAGAGGAAATGGTGATGGTGTGATGATAGTAAGGGAAGGGTGATGATGGCTTGTGATGGTGGTGGTGATGATCTGGGAGACGAAATGGCGATAATGAAGGAGAGAAAATGGTGGTGATAGGGCTGGGTGGTGATGGGGGTGATGATTATGGAGAGGAAGTGGTGATAGTGGTGACAGGAGATGAGGAAGTGATGATGATGATGGAGGTGTGATGCTTGTGGTGATGATGGTGGTATATAGCAAGGGAAATGGAGGTGGTGTTGATGGTGAGGGAGAAAGTAGTGGTGATGAGTCGTGTTGGTGGTGGTGTGGTGGTGGTGGTGAGTGATGGGTATCCGTATGTTCGTAATGGTGATGGTGAAGGGGTAGATGAGGGAAGTTAATGAGGATGGTCTTGTAGTGGTCTCCGTGGTGGTGGTGGTGGTGGTGGTGATGGTGGTAGTGGTTAGGGCAATAAAGGAGGGGAGGAGATATTTATAAACAGTTTGATGGCTCGCTAACTGTTATATCCATTCTACAAATCACCACCACCATCACCACCACCACCACCACCACCACGACCATCACCACCATTGTCGATTCTCTCTCCCCCCCCCATTACCACCAACCACCATTTTACGTTCTCATCACCAACATCACCACCATTTTCAGTTGTCACCACCACCACCATCATCACCATTTCTACCAACTACCATCATCACCAACACCTCTATACTACTACTACTACTACTACTACCACTACTACCACCACCAGTATTAATAACTCCCCCAAGACAGAGAACACTTAATCCCTCTTTCATTTCATCGCCGCCATAGAGGATCGGAATGCAATCGTTAGGCTCAGAAAGAATCAGACCCCACTCCGCCTTTGTTCAACTCGGGAGGGGGGTAGGGGGGGAGAGGGGGACGCGTGCGGACATACGGACGGACGTGTATAAGGGATTAAACACGTGAAAAACAGCTGAGCGTCAAATTTTAACCCCAGTCAGTTTGTAGAATTTAATCCCCTTTGGCTAGTTTATTATAAGCGATCCAATCCCTTTCTACCTCCTCCCCTCCCTCTCTCCCTCCCCTCTTCGTAAATCATATCCCCCCGAACCTTCCGTGAATACAAATGAAAGCTTAAACCCATACTTTTATTTATTTTTTCCTCCTTCCCTATTGATTATTTCTCGTAGTTACCCTTGAAAAATGAAAACGGATGCACGTGTTGTTCATTTCCCGGAGGTTCAATTCTGGGTCATATTCTTCAACATTTTGGCGTAAAAGAACACACATTCGATAAGGTTTTCGTAGAGGTTGTGAGGCTTTCCATGGGTAGTTTTATGATCCTGGTGGTAGTATGACCCTTCTTCTGTACCATGAACCTGAAAAAACACTCATTTCGTAGGGGTTCTGGGCTTTCCATGGGTAGTTTTATGACCCTGGTGGTAGTATGACCCTTCTTCTGTACCATGAACCTGAAAAAACACTCATTTCGTAGGGGTTCT
>NC_066509.1:3614518-3617018 GCF_024679095.1 Eriocheir sinensis | reverse complement strand
GCGAAAATTTGGGGAAGGGAGGGAAGGAAGGAAAGGGAGGAAAGGTAGAGTTGAGGAAGGGAGGGAAGGAAAGACAGGGAGGAAAGGTAGAGTAGAGGACAGGGAGTAAGGGAAGGGTGGGAGAAAGGGAGGTATGGGAGAAAGCGAAGAGATGGGGAAGGGAGGGAAGGAAGGACAGGGAGGAAAGGTAGAATAGAGGACAGGAAGGGAGGAAGGGAAGGGTGGGAGAAAGGGAGGTATGGGAGAAAGCGAAGAATTGGGGAAGGGAGGGAAGGAAGGACAGGGAGGAAAGGTATAATGGAGGAAGGGAGGGAGGGAGGAAGGGAGGAGTTACACCCGTAGTGACAAAATTTAATTCTCTTCAAGTCTACAATTTTTTCCACCTCGGCAGTTTCTCTCCAAACGAGGTAATGATTCTTGTTATCCTCCCTTTCCTCCCTCCCTTCTCTCCATTCCTCCCTCCCTTCTTTCCACCCCTTCTCCCTCCCTCCCTCCCTTCTCTCTCTCCCTTCTTTCCTTCCCCCCTTTTTTCTCATTCCTCTTCTTTATTATATTCTTCCTCCACCTTTCCTTCTTCCCTTTTTTCCATCTCGTTACTGGTTTCCTATCTCTCTCTCTCTCTCTCTCTCTCTCTCTCTCTCTCTCTCCCCTTGGTGGTAAACATTTTCATAGCAATCATATCGCTACATAGAAACCGAAGAAAACGAGGAGGAGGAGAAAGAGGAAGAGGAAGAGGAGGAGGAGGAGGAGGAGGAAGAGGAAACATGCATTAGCCATTCAGTATACTCGTTAGACCTTCCCTCTCCCTTCCCTCTCCCTCTTCTCCCTTCCCCTCCACTCCCCTCCCTTCCCCGACCCTTCACTCCTATCTTTAACATCAACATTCAAATTTTTGTTGATAAATGTTACAAAGAATAAAGGACCCAGTACTGACCCTTTCGGTACCTCACTAGGGATTGGGAGGAGGAGAAGGAGGAGGAGGAGGAGGAGGAGATAGTGAATAGAAGAAAATAATGAACGGGGGATTGAAAGAAAGGGAATATGGAGAACGAGAAAGATAAATGAAGAAATGAAAGAAAAACATAGAGAAGGAAAGAGAAAGTATTGAATAGAAAGAGAAAATGAAAAAAATGAAAGTAGAGAAAAGCAAAATGAGAGAAAACAGGGTAAACAAAGTGATAGGGAAAGGAGATAGAGAAGTAATGATGAATGTAGGAGGAAGAGGAGGAAGAAGAAGAAGAGGAGGAGGAAAAAGAAGAAGAGGAAGAGTGAATGTAGTTGGAGAATGGAGTAGGAAGGACAAAACAGACGACAACGAGGAGGAGGAGGAGGAGGAGGGGATGGAGAGAGGGGAATGCAAGAGGAGGAAGAGGAGAAGGAGGAGGAGGAGGAGGAAGAAGAAGAGGAGTGAATGTAGTTGGAGAATGGAGTTGGAAGGACAGAACAGACGACAACGAGGAGGAGGAGGAGGAGGAGGAGGAGGAGGAGGAGGAGGAGGAGGAGGAGGAGGAGGAGGAGGGGAGCGTGGGAGTCCGCGAGTGTACAGCCCCGGGCAAGGCATCCCAAATATTGACAATACAGTGTAAATGTTGCCTCTCCCTGTGTGCGTGTGTGTGCGTGTGTGTGTGTGTGTGTGTGTGTGTGTGTGTGTGTGTGTGTGTGTGTGTGTGTGTGTGTGTCCCCTGATATTATACGTTTCAATGAATTCGGGAGTAACTAGACAGACAGACAGACAGACAGATAGACAAACAGACAGACAGACAGACAGATAGACAGACAGATAGATAGATAGATAGATAGATAGACAGAAGATAGAAGATAGATTGATGAATAGAAAGATTGATAAATACACAGACAGGAAGATAGATAGACAGATTGACAGATACATAAAACAAACACACACACACACACACACACACACACACACACACACACACACACACACACACACACACACACACAGAATCCATCCATGTTTCTGCGTCAATATAGCACCAAGCTTCTGTGTCTGCCCAAACCTCCCCTCCCCCCAGCAGCCGCCACCCCCGCCTCTCTCGTGTAAGCCGTTCTGCAAACACGGCTCTCGGGAACAATGGTCCAAGATACACTATTGTTTGGTGGCTCAGTCCTGGCTTATGAGAATATCTAGAGTGTGGGTGGGTGGGGTGGGGTGGGGGGGGGGTTGTTGGGGTTGTTTTGTGGGGATTAGGATGTGTTGGGGAGGTTGTTGCGTGTTAGCGGTGGAATTATTTTAGTAAGTTTTGAGAATTTTTGTGAAAGTCTACGGTGGCATCATGAACGGTTTCAATACCACAGCGAGAGAGAGAGAGAGACACACAAACACACACACACACACACACACACACACACACACACACATGTATTCATACTCCCCAAACTTGCTTGCTGTGGTATGTGTGTGTGTGTGTGTGTGTGTGTGTGTGTGTGTACTGTGTAGATTCAGTTAGTTTAGATAAAGTTAGGTTAGTTTATGTGTGCG
>NC_066509.1:3589518-3609518 GCF_024679095.1 Eriocheir sinensis | reverse complement strand
GGGGGAAGGAGGGAGAAGGGAGAGGGAAGGGGTGAGTGGAACAGGTGTGAGGGAAGGAGAGGGAGGGAGAGGAAGGGAGGATGAGGAGGGACATGGATGATTGATAGACAGAGAGAAAGACAGACACAAACAGACACAGACATATAGATAGACAGCTTCAGACAGGTGTGAGGGAGGGAGAGGAAGGAAGAGGAAGGGAGGATGAGGAGGGACATGGATGATGGTACTGTTGGGTGGATGATTGATAGACAGAGAGAAAGACAGACACAGACAGACACAGACAAATAGATAGACAGACAGGCAGACAGGTAGACAGACAAGCACTCCTACCAACTTATAAACAAAGATTAACAAACAGAAGGATAAGACAAATACATGTTTTTTTTTTTTTACAGCTCAAGGGCAAAAAAAAAAAAAAGCCCGCTAATCGCTGTTTCCACAAAGACAAAAATAAAGAGCGGCCAAAGGAGAGAGGTAACGAAAAATAGATAAATAGTCAGATAAAGGTAAAGTAAGGTAAAGTTCGGTGCATACACTATATCTGCGCGTTGCCTCAGTGCTCATCTCCTTTGCATTGACCCTTTAAAGCCTGTAGTGGGAGGGAACCCTTACCCCGGGACACAAGGCCAGCGTAACATCCGGGTTATCACAGTTTCCTTTCCCCATGTTTCCCCAGGTACCCATTTGTCGACCAGCCCGAGAGAAAGGATGTACAGCTGGGTGGACTGGATGCCCGTCGGGATTCGAACCTGGGCCCGTAGATTCGTGTAGTCAGGGACGCTAACCTTTGTGCCGTATCCCTCACTGTCTATCGTTCTTCCTCCTTCCTCTTCCCCCTGCTTCTCTTTTCTTCTCCCCCTCCCCCTCCTTTTTCCTACTCCTCCTTCCTCCTCTTTCTCCCCTCCCCCTCCTTTCTCCCCCCATCCCCCTTCTTTTTCCTTCCCCTCCCCTCTCTCTTTCCCTCCTTCCCCCTCCCTCCCCTTCCCTCCCCTCCTTTCTCATGCCCCTTCCCTCCTTTCCTCCTTCTCCCCTCCCTCCTTTTCCTCCCTCCCTCCTTTCCCTCCCTCCCCTCCTTTCTCCTCCCTCCCTCCCCTCCTGATGTTTCCGATGATATGGACATGAACTGAAGTATTTATTTCCGTCAACTTTTATTTTCCGACTCCATTCCGTTGGGCGCCATAGTTCTGTTTGTCTATAACCTCAAACACACACACACACACACACACACACACACACACACACACGCAAAAAATAGATCATATGACAACTGTTCAAAGCGCTCAGGTGAAAAACAGGTGAGAGAAAGTTAGGTGTTTGAGTGGTGATGATGATGATGATGATGATGATGGTGGTGGTGGTGGTGGTGGTGGTGGTGCTTTTTGTGGAGTTATCAAAGTGTTGGTTATGTTTGCTGGGTGGTGGTGGTGGTGGTGGTAGTGGTGGGTGTTGAGAGAGAGAGAGAGAGAGAGTGAGAGTGAGAGTGAGAGAATGAGAGAGTGAAAACGAAATGGCAAAGAAAGAGATAGAGAGGAATTAAGAAAAGAAAGAGAAAGAAAATAAAGGAAAGGAATTATAGTGGATAAGAGAGAGAGAGAGAAATGAGAAAAAAACAGAATGGCAAATATAAGGAAATAAAGAGGAAGAAAGAGAGGAAAAAGAAGAAAAAGTACATAAAAAATAAGAAAAAGAGTAGAAAAATTAATTAAAATGGCAAAGAAGAAAATAAAGAGGAATGAAAAGAAAGAAAGAAAAAGAAAGAAAAGGGAAAGAAGAGAAAAAAATACAAAAAAATACAAAAAGAAGGAAATCAAGAGAGAGAGAGCAAAAAGGTGGTGGGCGGCATAGATGGCTGCCCACCTGACTAATGACCTAACGATACCTGCCTCCCCTCGTCCATCACTCCCCTCTCAGCATTCCCTTTCACTCCCCTTTTTTCCCCTTAACTCCTCCCCTCACTCCCCTTCACTCACCCCTAGCATTCCCCTTTTCTCCTCTTAACTCCTCCCCTCACTCCCCTTCACTCCCCCCTAGCATTCCCCTTTTCTCCTCTTAACTCCTCCCCTCACTCCCCTTCACTCCCCCCTAGCATTCCCCTTTTCTTCCCTTAACTCCTCCCCTCACTCCCCTTCACTCCCCTCTTAGCATTCCCTTTCATTCCCCTTTTTCCCCCATAACTCCTCCCCTCACTCCCCTTCACTCCCCTCTAAGCATTTCCCTTCACTCCTCTTTTTTCCCCATAACTCCTCCCCTCACTCCTCTTCCCTTCCCTCACTCCCTTTTTTCCTCCTCTTTAACATTCTTCTCCCTTCTCTTTATCTTCCTATTTTTCCTCCCTCCCCATTTCCTCCCCTTTCTCCCTCCCTTTTTTTCTATGGATTCCTTTCACTCCCTATTCTCTCCCTTTACTCCCTTTCTCCCTTTTATCATTCCTCTCCCACTCCCTCCTTCTTTCTCTCCTCCATTCCCCTTTTTCTTTATTTCCTCCCTTTTCTTATAATTTCTTCTACATTTTCCCTTTCTTCATTCTCATTATATTCCTTCTCTCTCTCTCTCTCGTTTCTCCTCCTCTTTCTTCCTCTCCCTTTCTTCCCCCTCCTTCCTCCCTCCTCCTCTCTCCTCCTTTCTCACCAACTTCCCTCTCCTCTTCCCCCAATTCCTTTTCTTGTCCTTCTTCTTCTCCTTCATCCCTCTTACCCCTCTCCCTCCCTTCCTCTCCTCTCCTCCTTTTCCCCTCCTCCTCCTCCTCCTTTCTCTATCCTCTTCTCTCTTTTCTTCCTCCCCTCTCCACCTTTCCTCCTTACCCCTCTCCCACTCCCTTCTCCCCTTCCTCCTCCCTACTCCTCTGCCCTTACTTCCCCTCCCCCTCTCCCCTCACCTCCCTCTTCTTCCCCCTCTCCTTTCCTCCTCCTCTTACTCCCTCTCCCCTTCTCACCCTCTTCCTTACCCTCTCTGCCATTTCTCTTCCCCCACGCCCCACTCTTCCTTAAACCCTCCCTCCCCCCTCTCCCCTCCCTCCTCCCCCCCCTGGGTAATGAAATTCACGCCACAATCCATATATTCATCGGCGCCGCGTAATGAATTCAGTCTAAGTGACGTCAACAAGCTGAGGCGACTTGGGATATTGGGCGCACAAAATTACTAAAGCTTTCTTTTCCGCTTTTTTCCTTTTGCTTTCCTTTTCTTTTCTTCTTTTCTTTCTTTCTTCTTTCGTGGACTCATTTTCTATTTCGTGGACCTTGATTTCATTTTTTTCTGTCCCCACTTTCCTTCCTGTTTTTCTTTTCCTTTCCTTTCTTTTCCTTCCTTCCTTCCTTTCCTTCTGCCATTCCTTTCTTCCTTCGTGGACCTGGTTTTCATTCTTCGTTGTCCTCCGCTTTGGTCTTGTCCTGTTTTCCTTCCTTTCTTTTCTTTTCCTTCCTTTCTTTTCCTTCCTTCTGGCAGTCCTTCTTCTTCTTGGATCTCGTTTTCCTTCGCCTTCTTCGTTGTCGCCCTCCTCTTTCTCTTCCTCTTCCTCTTCTTTTCCTTCCTTTCCTTCCTTCCTTCCGTCACGCCTCTCCTTCCTTCGATATCCTTTTCATTCTTCTTCGTGTACCTCCTTCCATCCTTTTCTTCCCTTTCTTTCTGTCACTCCTTCGACCTTTTCCTCCTCCTCCTCCTCCTCCTCCTTCACCTCCTCTTGTTCCTTCCTTCCAACTCATTTTCCTTATTCTTCGTCGACCTCCTCCTCGTCCTTGTCCTCTTTTCCTCCTTCCTCTCCTTCCTTTCCTTCTGTCACTCCTTTCCTTCCTTTCCTTCTTGAACCTCGCTTCCCTTCTTCGACATCCTCCTCGGCTTCATCTTCCTCCTCCTCTTCCTCCTCCTCCTCCTCCTCCGCGTCGCATTTGTAGTGTGCAGGGAACATTTAATGCCTTTCGGTTGTTTTGAAGAGATGGAAATGACGAACGTTCAGGGGGAGGAAGGGAGAGGAGGAAGGGAGATGCTGAGGGCGTACGAAGGCGGTGAAGGTGAGAGTGAGGCGGTTTCGAACTGGGACGCGGCGGTAAAGTCACTCAGCTTCGGACGCGGATCGATTCAACAGTGGGGCGGGACTTGAGGTGTTGCCAGATTCGAGACTCCCGCTCCGACCTCGCAAAACCGTACTTCTCTTCTCTCTGTGGCCCCTTTCTACGTGTTTCTACCCTTTCTCGTGGTGTTGGAGTGGAGTTAAGGAGTCTAGGTAGTGGTGGAGGTGCGTGGAGGTGGAGTGCAAGGGGTGGAAGCGTGGGAAAAAGGGTGGATCGCGCGAGATGGCAACTACCGCTCTCTGTCTCTGCCGCGATGACCGGTAAACAAAAGAAGGGCGACGCGGGTTCTTGACCAACTGTCGTCTTCTGTGGCTATAAAGTCGCCCGTAATGAATGATAATCTTCCCCCAGGAGCTGCAGGGAGGGGTGAGGGGGGTGTGGGGCCCATAATCCCTACCCTGCCCCCTCCCCTTCCGTCCCCCAGCAAGAGAGATTCGTCGAGTAAATAGATTATCGAAGGCAAGTTAAGGTTTCACTCGCCTGGGTTTGTTGTTGAGCGCTGTTGATGGTCGCTGGAGAGGCGGTGAGTGAGTGGGGCATCTGCGCCCTCAACACCACCACCACCACCACCACTACCACCACCAATACCACTACCACTACCATCACCACTACCACCACCACCACCACGTTCCCCTTACCCACCTTGCAGAAGCTTTGTCAAACTTCCACTAGGCTCAGAAAACTGTTGCCAATGGAAATATTAACACAACAACCACCTCTACGGAAGCCTTAAGAATCTGTGTGCATGTCCCGAAGTGTTTGAGAATAAGGGATTTTTTTTTTTTTTTTTCCGTGTTCTAAGACGCAGTGTGATCATTGTGTTCCTTCTCTTCATCGTTTTTGTTGTTGTTGTTGTTGTTGTTGTTGTAGCTCCTCGCAGCTTATCCTCTTCAGTTTTCCTTTGTGTTCAGGTCATTAGACGCGATGTTGACGGCTGTTAGGCCTTCAATCGCTCACAGCACACACGCGCACGCAATGTCATATTTCCACTTAACATTACGTCATCGCTGCAGTCATTTCTACAACCCTTTGCAACCTGTATCATGAACATTTTCCTCTATCATTTCCCAAGACAAGAGTTAATGTGGATGTGTGTTATATGTTTTAAGAGTTTCATAGCATTCATAATTTGCATCTCCGCCTCGCACTTTTTTTTAATACATAGGAGACAGCTCAAGAACACAAAAAAAGAAACTATAATAAAAAAAGGCCCGCTACTCGCTGCTCCTAAAAAAAAATCAAAACAGGTGGCCGAAAGAGAGGTCAATTTCAGGAGGAGAGGTGTCCTGATACTTGCCCATCAATAAGATCATTTTCATCATGTATATATAGGTAAAGTTGGGTACATTCGTGGACATTTTCCTCTAATATATCCCAAGGCAATTGTGGATGTGTGTTATGTGTTTTTAAGAGGTTCATAGCTTTCACAATTTGCATTTTCGCCTCGGACTTGCCCATCAATAAGATCTTTTTCGGCCACCTCTTTGGATTCTTTTTGGGAGCAGCGAGTAGCGGGCTTTTTTTTATTATTGTTTACTTTTTTGTGCCCTTGAGCTGCCTCCTTTGTTGTAAAAAAAAAAGTCTAGTAAAGCCGGGTACATGCATGCGCTAAACCTGCCCGGCCTCTGTACCCATCTCAGTCTGGTTAAGCTTCCCCGACTAACCACTCTCCCGTCACTTCTATTTCGGCGGTTTATAATATCCTTTTCATCCTCTTCTCTTTGTTTTCTCTCCTCTTTCTTGGTGTAATAAGTAGAGTGACATGTAAAGGTATAGTTGGGGGTCTACACTAAAGCTGCGCGTGGTCTTAGTGCTCATCTTCGTCACCTTCGTTTCTATTTGTGCCGTTAAAAATATCCTTTCCATCCTCTTCTCTTGATTTTCTCTCCTCTTTCTTGGTGTAATAAATAGAGTGATATTTAAAGGTAAAGTTGGGGGTATACGCTAAAGCTGCGCGTGGTCTCAGTGCTCATCTTCGTCACCCTATACGCTTCTCAATACCTCATCGTTTCTATTTCTGCCTTTAAAAATATCCCTTCCATCCTTTCCTCTTTATTTTCTCTCCTCTTTCACGATGTAAGACGCAGAGTGACATGTAAAGTTATGGGCATACACGGTAAAGGTACGCGTGGCTTCAGCGTTCATCTCCGTCACGCCACGCTATACAAAGTGCCTGGCAGCATCCACACACACGCCCCGTTTCCCGGACTCACTCGGCTGGGGCGCAAATTTCACCTCCAGACGGAAACACAAAGGAGGAAATCAGTGCAAATAGGCGCTGGATGGGGCGGATATAATCGGATACAAGGGACGCGAGCTACCACACCGGCTGGCCCGCCCCTCGACTAACCTACCCTTCCCTGCCCTCACTCCCCCTCTCCCTTCCCTCCTCTCCTGCCCTCCCTTCCTCCCTCTCGCACCGGGGACTCCTAACACCATTTGCATTTTTCGAACATTATCTGAGGGGCAGCGGGTAACCTCATTAGTGGCGGGTGGTCGGTCGGTCGGGCTGGCGGACTGGTGGAGGTGAGGATGCAGGGAGAGCGTCAGCCAGAAGAGAGAGAGAGGGATGGAGGTGTTGGTTGCTTGGTTGAGGGGATGCTGGTGTAGAAGATGGATTTAAATTGAAAAATAATATGTATTCAGGTAAGGAGAGAACAAAGAAAAGGGCGAGAAAGGTTGAGGGGAGGTTGATGTAGAAGTAGAAGGTTTGGTATGTGCTGGGTTAGGTTGGAGGGTCGAAGGGTAAGATATTTTTGCTAGATAGACAGACTGACAAACATATGGATTTAAATTCACAGTAATATGTATTCAGATAAGGAGAGAACAAAGAAAAGGGCGAGAAAGGAAACCACATAGATAGATGGATTGATAAATATAAAGATAGAAAAATGGAGAAGAGAACAAAGGAAGGGATGGGAAAGGAAGGTAGATAGATAGATTGATAGACAGATAGATGGAAGTAAATTGATCACAACGTACATAGCGTTAAGAAGAGAAAACAAAGGAACGGACGGGAAAGGAGGAGAGATAGAGAGATAGATAAACAGAGACATTCATAGATCATTACACACATTTGACCCCCGACGTACAAACCTTAATCCTTGAGAAATATAAAACTCGCAAGACCCAGAATGTAATTAAAGTGTACAGAACTGAAGATAGATAGAGAGATAGATAGACAGACACTGATAATCCATAACATACATTTGGCATTAGACTTTCAAACATTGACACTTAAAATAAAATAAAACACAAAGTACAGAGTAGAGAGAAAAAAAAAGAAAGAAGAGAGAAAAAGAAGGAAGGAAAGAGGGAAAAAATAAGGGAGAGAAAATGGAGAGAAAAAAAGGAGAAAGAAGAAGGAAGGGGAGTAAGAAGGAGAGACAGAATGAAGTAAAACACAAAGTACAGAGTAGAGAAAAAAAAAAAAGAAGAGAGAGAAAGAAGGAAGGAAGGAGGAAAAAAATAAGGGAGAGAAAATGGAGAGAAAAAAAGGAAGGAAGAAGGAAAGGTAGAATAAAATAAAACACAAAGTACAGAGTAGAGAAAAAAAGAAAGAAGAGAGAGAAAGAAGGAAGGAAAGAGGAAAAAAATAAGGGAGAGGAAATGGAGAGAAAAAAAGGAAGGGGAAAAAGAAGGAAAGATATGTGACAGAAAGAATTAAAGAAAGAGAAAGTTTGAATGGTGAAAAAAAAGAAAAAAAAAGAATGAAGAAAAAATAATTACACAGAAACAAAACAAAATAATTAGAATATACAAAAAAAAAAAATTACACTCCAAACAAATCCAAAACACAACGCATTCCAATCAAACATCACATCAGGACAAAAAGAAAGAGAAAAACAACAACAATAAACCAAGGCCTATCGGTAGTGTTCATAGGCCTAAGTACACCTTGAGGCCGATGCTTAGAACACCTTACGTAAGAATATAGGGATGCTGAGTCAGAAGGGGGGAGGAGGGGGGGGGAGGGAGGGGGGAGGAGGGTGTGTGACATGCAGGGAGAGGTGTTTTAAAGAGCTGCCTCACCTACCCTCTTGAGTGGATTAAATCACAGGTAGGCTTCCCGTGTGTGTGTGTGTGTGTGTGTGTATGTGTGTGTGTGTGTGTGTGTGTGTGTGTGTGTGTGTGTGTGTGTACTTTTTATATACTTCTTGGCGTTTTAATAATGTCTAGGGATGAATACACACACACACACACACACACACACACACACACACACACACACACACACACACACACACACACTCACTCTCTCTCTCTCTCTCTCTCTCTCTCTCTCTCTCTCTCTCTCTCTCATTTATTGAACCATTAAGTCCGATAAATGGAGGATTAAGTGGCCGGCAAATGACTGTCGAGTATTTATCCCAAATGTTGTTTTTCGCGACCAGGCGGTGAGGGCCACTCGACCAGCTGGCATGGCGGCGGTGGTGCGCTCTCTCTCTCTCTCTCTCTCTCTCTCTCTCTCTCTCTCTCTCTCTCTCTCTCTCTCTCTCTCTCTCTCTCTGTGTGTGTGTGTTTGTCTCTGTCTCTCTCTGTTTCTCTCTGTCTCTTTCTCTGTCTCTGTATGTTTCTCTCCCTCTCTCTGTCTCTCTTTCACTCTCTCTCTCTCTCTCTCTCTCTCTCTCTCTCTCTCTCTCTCTCTCTCTCTCTCTCATTATTCTTTCGGTTTTTTTATATCGTTCATTTCATTCCCTTCTTCTCCACTTCCCCCTCTTCCTCCTCTTCCTCTTCTTCCTCTTCCTCTCATATATTTCTCTTCACAGTGTAACCAATATTAAATTTTTCCTTCCATGTTATTCCGAGTTGGAAGTAGAAGAGGAGGAGGAGGAGGAGGAGGAGGAAGGGGACTGAAGGATTAGGACGAAGGAATGGGAAGAGGAAGGGAAAGAAAAGGGGTGGAAGAGGCGCAATGGGAGGAAAATAGAAGAGGAAAAAATACAAGGGGATGAAAGGAAAAGAAAAATAAAGAAAGGGAAGAAAAGAGAATGAAAAGGAATAGAAGGGAGATCAAGAGAATAAAGAGGAAGGGAGGAAAGGGAAAGAGCAAGAAGGGAAAAGAAAAAAAGGGGAAAGAATTGTAACACAGGAAAAGCAAGAGACTAGAAGCAGAAGAAAGGAAAGGAAAGAGAAAGGAGAGGAAATTTAAGAGAATAGAAAGAAAGGAAAAGGAAGGGAAAGGAAGATGACGTAAAGCAAAGTATGGGAAAGAAAAGACAAGATAAGGAAGGAAGGGAAGAAAAGAGAATGGAAAAATAATGGAAAGAAAAAGAAAGATATTAGAAAGAAGAGTAAATTAAAAAGAGGAGGGAAGAAAAAGAAATGGAAAGGAAATAAGACTGAAGGAAAAGCAGAGAAAGAAAAGGAGAGGAAGGGAAGAATGATAGAAGGGAAGGGAAGGGAAGTAAAGGGAAGGGAAGGGAAATAAAGAGAAGGAAACGGAGATAAAGAAAAGGAGAGGAAGGGAAGAATGATAGAAGGGAAGGGAAGGAAGAAGGGAGGGAAGGGAAGGAAACGGAGAGAAAGAAAAGGAGAGGAAGGGAAGAATGATAGAAGGGAAGGGAAGGGAAATAAAGAGAAGGAAGAAGGGAGGGAAGGGAAGGAAGAAGGGAGGGAAAGGAAGGAAAGGCAGAGAAAGAAAAGGAGAGGAAGGGAAGAATGATAGAAGGGAAGGGAAGGGAAGTAGAGGGAAGGGAAAGGAAGGGCCACAACGCCACCTGTCCAAGGGCTCCCAAACCTCTTGTGACGCCAAGTGGCCGAGTAATGTAAATCAGTTATTCCGCAACGCCTGTTTGGGGAGGAGGAGGAGGAGGAGGAGGAAGAGGAGGAGGAGGAGGAGGAGGAGGGAAGGGGAAAAATAAGGGTCCTTCAGAGTGATTCCTGCTGAGTCCTTTTTAGAGAGATCTGTTCCTGGCACCTGTCGGGGATGTGAAGAGGAGGAGGAGGAGGAGGGGAAGGAAGAGGAGGAGGAGGAGGAGGAGGAGGAGGAGGGAGTAATAATATTAACATCAATAATAATATTCATAAGAAGAAGAAGAGGGAAGGAAAGAATGGAGAGAGCGAAGGAGGAGGAAGCGGAACTAGAAGATGTCGATGAAGAAGAACAAAAGAGAAGGAAAGAAGGAAAGGAACAAAGAACATGATGTAGAGGAATATGAAGAAAGAAAGAATGAATAAGAAGAGGATGGAAAGAGATGGAAAAAAAGGAAAAGAAAGAAGGAAGGAAAGAGGAAAGAAAGTAAGGAAGAGAAAATGGAGAGAAAAAAAGAAAGAAGAGAAAGAAAGAAGGAAGGAAAGAAGGAAGAAAAGGTAAGGAAGAGAAAATGGAGAGAAAAAAGGAAAGAAGAGATAGAAAGAAGGAAAGAGGAAAAAAGTAAGGAAGAGAGAAGAAAATGAAAGAAAATAAGACAAATAAAAACAAGAAAATGACATGACAGAAACAAAAACAACCCAAAACAAAAACATACACCAACAAACAAACAAACAAACACCACTTACAATGAAGAAGAAAAAAAACAAAGGAAGAAAAAATAAAGAAAGGAAGAAAGAAAAGTCGATATGAGAACAAAACATCACAGAACTAAACATTCATAATTCTCCTTTGTTTCTCCTCCCTTTTGTCCTCCTTTCCTCCTCCTCCTCCTCCTCCTCCTCACTCATCGTCCTCTCTGCACTCTCTCCTCCTCCTCCTCCTCCTCCTCCTCGCGTTAATTCCACCAAACGATCATTTAAACCTTCGCTAATAGTTAATCAATGAAGCCAAACAGTTTTACGCTCAGAGGAGGAGGAGGAGGAGGAGGAGGAGGAGGAGAGGGGTGGGGAGATGATGGTGATGATTGTAAAGGGTGATAGTGGTGGTGGTTGTAGTAGTAGTAGTAGTAGTAGTAGTAGTAGTAGTAGTTAGAGAGATACTGATGAGATAGAGAAAAGGAGAAGGAAGAGGAAAAAAAGGGGAAGAAGATGAAGGGAAGAAAGAAAAGGAGTTGAAATTTAAAGCAGAAACGAGGAAGAAAGGAAAGAGGAAAGGAAAAACAAAGAAGAGAAAATAGAGATAGAAAAAGAAACAAGAAGACAAAGAGGAGGGAGAAAGAGAGAGAGAGAAAAGGGGGGAAGGAAGAGGAAGAAAGAAAAAAAAGTAGAAGAGAAAAATACAGCGAGAGAGAGAGAGAGAGAGAGAGAGAGAGACAGAGAATCAGGAAAACAGAAAGGAGAAAGGGAAAGAGGGGGTTGATAGGAAGTGAGAGGGGAGACAGGAGGGGGGTGGGGTGGCAGGGGGGTAAGGGGTGGCGGGGGGGGGGGGGGGTTAACAAGCGGGGTTGTCAACAGTGGTCCAACAAGTCATGTGCGTAATTTGCCCATTGGGAAGGAGGGTGAAGGGGCGGCACGTGCGTGTGTGTGTGCGTGTGTTTGTGTGTGTGTGTGTGTGTGTGTGTGTGTGTGTGTAGCGACCCCTTGTGTGTGTATATGCCTCCAAAAATTGCTCGAAGTATCGCTCCAGAAATTGAGAAGTGGATGAGTGGAACGGAAGGGGAAAAGTGGATTACAGATTGTGGTGGATGAGTGGAGGTCAAAATAAGAGGAGTGGATGAGTAAAATTGAAGAGAAAGAGTTCTGAAGTCGTGGTGGATGAGTGGAACAGCAAGAGAAAGTGGTTTACAAAATATAGTGGATGAGTGGAACGGATGAGTGGAACGGAAAGGGAAAAGTGGATTTCAGATTGTGGTGGATGAATGGAAGTCAAAATAAGAGTGATGGATGAGTGAAAATGAAGGAAGAGGGTTCGGGAATAGTGGTGGATGAGTGGAACAGTAGGAGAAAGTGGTTTACAAAATATAGTGGATGAGTGGAACGGAAGGGGAAAAGTGGATTACAGATTGTGGTGGATGAGTGGAGGTCAAAATACGGGTGATGGATGAGTGAAAATGAAGGGAAAGGTTTCGGGAATAGTGATGGATGAGTGGAACAGTAGGTAAAAGTGGTTTACAAAATATAGTGGATGAGTGGAACGGAAGGGGATAAGTGGATTACAGATTGTGGTGGATGAGTGGAGGTCTAAATAAGAGTGGTGGATGAGTCAGAATGAAGGAAAAGGTTTCGGGAATAGTGGTGGAAGAGTGGAACAGTAGGTAAAAGTGCTTCTCAATATATAGTGGAAGAGTGGAACCGTCGGAAAAAAGTAATGGATTAGTGGAAGAGGCTTGGCGGGCATGTTGTGAGTGCCAGTACGATAATGCATAGAAAGATTAACAACAACAAAAAAAAAAGAAGAAAAAATTATACCCGTATGGATTTTAAGGGTAGATAACTTCATGGAGGGGAAGGTTAGGTTAGGTTAGGTTAGGTTAGGTTTACAGAAGCTGGCCTTTAAATGTTTACTGACCTTTACCAGAATCCTTATATTCCTGTGATCTTAAATAGTGGATAGGGGGAACGTTGAAGGAGGAGAAAGAGGGGGTGGAGAAGATGAGAGGGGAGAAGGGGGGAGGATAGAAGGGGAGAAGGAAGAGCAGGAAGGGGTATGGGAGAGGGAGTTTATTTATGCGCCACCCAAAACGCCGGTAGACTCCCTTGATGGCCCCGTCCGTTACTACCTCGGGCGGATTTTATTTATAGTGGCTGCCGGATATATGACTCCTGCTTGCCCCATGCTGCCCCCCGGTACTTCTCTCTTGACCGAAGTCGCTGAAGTTAAGGTTGAGTGAAGATTTTGACAGCATGTGGGTAATCGTCCGCCACTCCGCCATGGTTGAACATTGTCAGTTGTTTGCGGTGGGATTCGAACCTGTCCACCATGTCCGCGGGTTCACCACTCTGCCACCGCCTCACTATACGATATTGTGAAAGTCTGTGTTAGGCTGTGTTGGTCTTAATTACAGACTTGGAGGCGTTTTATATGTGTGTGAAGTCTGTCCTGTATGTCTGTGCCTGTTATCTTTGTCTGTCTGTCTGTCTGTCTGTGTGTCTGTGTGTCTGTCTGTCTGTCTGTGTGTCTGTCTGTCTGTCTGTCTGTCTCTCTCTCTCGCTCTCTCGCTCTCTCTCTCTCACACACACACACACACACACACACACACACACTCTGCATTTATTTGTATACAGAAGCGTAGATTAAGTCCCCGGCGGCCTGGAAGCGCGTATTTACAACCGACCGGCTCGCTCCCTGTCGCTCTGAAATAAAAAAAAAAAAAAAAAAAAAAAGAAATCCCGAAAAACTAGAAAAAAAAAATAAGAAAAAAATACGTCGAGACAAACATCATTTAGCATTATTTCCTTCCCAGCTGATGATGATGATGATGAGACCAGGAAAAAAAGGGAAAATTAATAATAAGCCTCGTCTTCATAACATCACGTGACTCCCATGACGTCATCAGCTCCGAGTCGGCCAGCCAATGGGAGGGCGCGCTGCTCGTGACGTCACCCCGCCCCGACCCCCGCCTCGACCAATCAGGGACCTCGATAAGTTTTGGGAGTAGTAACGAGATTATTGGCGGTAAATAAGGCAGGGAAATTTGATGATGAAGATGGTTAGTTTAAAATTGACCTGGCGTGTCCCGGAGGTGGTTTTCTGCCCTCCTCTACCCCTCTTCTTTTTCCTCTCTTCTTTTCTCCCTTCTTCTTTTCTTCTCCCCATTCTGTTTTTGCTACTGATGATGATGATGGTTAGTTTAAAATTGAGCTCTCGAGTCCCGGAGGTGGTTTTCTGCCCTCCTCTACCCCTCTTCTTTTTCCTTTCTTCTTTTCTCCCTTCTTCTTTTCTTCTCCCCATTCTGTTTTTGCTATTGATGATGAAGATGGTTAGTTTAAAATTGACCTGGCGTGTCCCGGAGGTGGTTTTCTGCCCTCCTCTACCCCTCTTCTTTTTCCTTTCTTCTTTTCTCCCTTCTTCTTTTCTTCTCCCCATTCTGTTTTTGCTATTGATGATGAAGATGGTTAGTTTAAAATTGAGCTGGCGTGTCCCGGAGGTGGTTTTCTGCCCTCCTCTACCCCTCTTCTTTTTCCTTTCTTCTTTTCTCCCTTCTTCTTTTCTTCTCCCCATTCTGTTTTTGCTATTGATGATGAAGATGGTTAGTTTAAAATTGAGCTCTCGAGTCCCGGAGGTGGTTTTCTGCCCTCCTCTACCCCTCTTCTTTTTCCTTTCTTCTTTTCTCCCTTCTTTTCTTCTTCCCTTCTGTTTTTGCCTTTGATGATGAAGATGGTTAGTTTGAAATTGACCTGAAGGTGGTTTTCCCTCTCCCCCTCCTCCTTAATCTTTTCTTCTTCTTTTTTCTCCCTTCTTTTCTTCTCCCCTCTTGTTTTATCTTCCTCTCTTCGTCTTCTTCTTTTTCCCCTTTGCTCATCCCTTCTCTCTCCTCTTTCGTTTTCCTTCTTCCTCCTTCTCTCCTTTAGACTATTTTCTTTCTCTCCTCTTCTTCCTCCGTGTCTCCTTCCCTGTCTCCACTTCTTCCATTGTCTCCTTCCCTCTTCTTCCTTACTCCTCCTCCTTATACCTTTACCTCTCATCTTCTGCCTCCTACCTCTCTCCTCTCCTTCTTCCTCTCTCCTTTGACCTTCCTTAATCCTTCTTTCGGTTTTCTTTCCCCTCTCTCTCTCTCTCCCTTTCGTTTCTCCTTCAGACTATTTTCCTTTCTTTCCTTTCTTCCTTTTTTTCTTTCCTTTCTTTCCTTTCCCCTCATCTCTTCCTCTTTTTCCTTCTCCTCATTCTATCCTTCTACTTTCCTTCTTTTTTTCTTTTATTTCCTCTCTCTTCCTTCCCCTGCTTCTCCTTTCCTCTTTTTTTCCCTCTTTTCTCCTCCCTTTCCCCTCTATTCCATTTTCCCCTCCCTTTCCTTCTTTCCCCTCCTTTCCTTTCATCTCTCTTCCTAACTCTGTCTTCTGCAATTCTTTCCCTCTCCTCTCCCTTTCTTCCCCTCTCCTTTCCCTCTTCTCCTTCTCCTCCCCCTCCTCCTCCTCCCCCTCACTCCCCTCAGGGTCGGTTGCCAGACATCAGTTCGTGGTCTAATTTCGTTAATTTTAATAGAGTGGAAAATCTTTTTGTGTTTACGAGCAATGCGGGCAGTCCTCCCCACTCCCCCCTTCTCTCCCCTTCTCCCCTTTCCTCGGTCTCCTCCTTTCTCACTCCCCTCCCTTTCTCCCTTCTCCCTCACCCTCTTTACCCCCTCTCTTCTCCTCCAACCCTTCTCCTTCATCACCCCATCTACCTCCTCCTCCTCCTCCTCCTCCTCCTCTCCCCTCCTCCCCTCTTCGTTCTCATTGCCCTCCTCTTCTTCCCTCTTCTCTTCTTCCCCTCCCCTGTATCTCCTCTCCCTCCTCTCTTCCCATCTTTCTACAATCCTTCCTCCTCCTGTTTTTCCTCTTCATTCTTCAATCCTCTTCTCCCCCTCCTTTATCTTCCCTCTCCCCCTCCCTCCCCTTCATCCCTTTTCTCCATAGTCTTCCTCCCAGTCTTTCATCTTTTCCACTCTTCCTCCTCCTCTTCCATCCTTTCCTTACCCTCTTCTATTTCCTTCCCTTCTCTTCCCTATCTGTCCATTCATTTACAACAGTTATCTTTTTTTTTTTTTTTTACTGTTTATCAATATCTTCCACCTAAAAAAAAATCCTATGGCTTCTCCCTCACATCCTTTCTCTACCCCCCCCTACCCCCCTCTATTAACCCACCCCCTTCGCCCCCCACCCACACCCTAACCCCCCTATCTTAATAACTCACAACCCACCCCAAATCCCATCACCCTTAACATTATTTAAGTACCCCCCTTACCCCCTACTTAGCCCCCCTCCCCCCCACCCCCCTCCAATTATCCAAGTATCCCCTCCTCCTTAACCCTATTTTACTAAGCCCAATTAACCTCATTTCCCTTAATTTATAGGCCTATACTTAAGATTTTACTCTCTCCCCTCCTTTTCCCTTCCTCTCATCCTCCCCCTTTTCCCTCCCCTCCTTATCTCCCTTCTCCCCATGTTGCTCCTCTCGATTTTACTTCTCCCCCTTCTCCTCTCCCCTTTTTCTCCGTCTTGTCTCCCCTCCTCCCTCCTTTTCCCTCCCCTCCTTATCTCCCTTCTCCCCTTGTTGCTCCTCTCGATTTTACTTCTCCCCCCTTCTCCTCTCCCCTTTTTCCCCGTCTTGTCTCCCCACCTCCCTCCTTTTCCCTCCCTTCTTTATCTCCCTTTCCCCTTGTTGTTCCTCTTGATTCTACTTCTCCCCCTTCTCCTCTCCCCCTTTTTCCCCGTCTTGTCTCCCCTCCTCCCCTTTTTTCCCTCCCTTCTTTATCTCCCTTCTCCCCTTGTTGCTCCTCTCGATTTTACTTCTCCCCCTTCTCCTCTCCCCTTTTTCCCCGTCTTGTCTCCCCTCCTCCCTCCTTTTCCCTCCCCTCTTTATCTCCCCCTCCATTTTCTCCCCTTCTTCCTCCTTCTTCCCCATATGGTCACTTATTTAACCTCCCCACTTTGTCCAAGCTCCCCACTTTCACCTTTAGATTATTTTCCTCCCTTCTTTCCTCCCCTTTCCTTCCTCTTTTCTCCCCTATATCTCTCCCCTCTCCCCTTGTCCTCCTTACTCCCCTCTCCCTCCCTTCCTTTTACCTCCACATAGCTACCGTGTTGACTCCCCCCTTCCTCAACCTCCCCTCCCCTTCTCTCATATTCTTCTCTCCCCCTCTCTACCTCCCCTTCTCCTCTCCCCCTCTCTACCTCCACTTCTCCTTCTCTCCCCCTCTCTACCTCCTCTTCCCCTTCTCTCCCCTTTACCTCCTCCTCCTCCCCTTTTCCCCCTCTCATCTCATCTCCCCTCTCCCCAACGCCAACCCCCCAGGGACACCTCACCCCACCCCCCCTTCATTTGTAGGCCTAATTGAGATCCTTATGAAGTTTTAGGTTCCTGCAGGACTCCCTCAGCATCCTTAAAAGCCTATGTAGGACCTCTTTCTCTCTCGCTCTCTCTCTCCCCTCTTTTTTTTCTTTTTTTTTTAGTCTCCCTCTTAAAGAAGCCTCTAAGTTTAGGCTCAATGGTACTCTTTGTTTCTTCCTCCTCCTCCTCTTTTTCCTCCTCCTCCTCCTCCTCCTCTTCTTCCTTTTTTTTTCTTGTTGTTGTTGTTGTTCTTCTTCTTCTTCTTCTTTTCTTCTTCTTCTTCTGCTTCTTCTTCTTTTTCTTCTACTTCTTCTTCTTCTTCTTCTTCTTCTTCTTCTTCCCTCTTTTCCTCCTCTTTCCTCCATCTTGTCTTCCTTCCTCTCCCTCTCCCTTACGTCTTGGGCTTTTCTTTCTCCCTTCCTTCTCTCCTCCGTTTCATACCTCCCTTTCTTCCATCTCTCCCTTCTTTCCTCTTTCTCCCTCCCTTGTTCCTTCACCCCTTTCCTCCTTACCTCCTTCCTTGTTTTCTTCGCTGTCTCTCAATCTCCCTCCTTCCCTCCCTCTCTTCCCTCCTCCACCCGTCTGCTTGTCCCTCCCTTCCTCCCTCCCTCCCCCCCAAAACGCGGTTATCAAACGAGAGAAGTTTTGCCTAATGAGATGAGGGCGGAGGCGGAGGCGAGTCGCGGCGGAGTGTAATGGTGCCCTCATTAACGAGTAATTTTGTTAGTGATGCGGGCAGGAGGAGGAGCAGGAGGCGGAGGGATAAGACGAAAAGAAAGAAGACGGCAAAAGAAACAAAAAAAAAACAGTAAAGATAAGAAGATTTCGAAGACTAAGGAATCGAAAAAGTTGTATTGGTAGAAACAGAAGAAGAAGGAATACACTTAATTCAAAAGGAGAAGGAAATGGAATGGACAGAGAGAGAGAGAGAGAGAGAGAGAGAGAGAAAGAAAAAAAGAGGAAGATGCATAGACGGAGAAGGGAACATCAAGGAGGAAGGAAGGAAATGCAGGGAAGCGAAGAGGAGGAGGAGGAGGAGGAAGGCGATTAGTAGATGCGAGAGAAGGAAGGAAGGAAGGAAGGAAGGAAGGAGAGTGATAAAAGATGCTTGAGAGGAAGAGGGGAGTGAGTAAATAGGGGAAGGAGAGAGAGAGAGAGAGAGAGAGAGAGAGAGAGAGAGAGAGAGAGAGAGAGAGAGAGAGAGAGAGAGAGAGAGAGAGAGAGAGAGAGAGAGAGAGAGAGAGAGAGTAAAGAAGAAAATGAAAACAAAGAAAGGAAGAATAATTAAAATATGGAAGGAAGACAAACAAAGAGAGGAGGAAGAGGAGGAAGAAGAAGAAGAAGAGGAAAAAGAAGAAGAAGAAGAAGAAAAAGTAAAAGTAGATGAAGGAGAAGTAGAAGAAGAAGAAGAGGAGGAGGAGGAAGAAGAAAAAGAAGAGGAGGAGGAAGAGGAAATTGAATTGTTAACTCTGTCATTTTTTTTGTTTTTTTCTTATTTCCTCTCTCTCTCTCTCTCTCTCTCTCTCTCTCTCTCTCTCTCTCTCTCTCTCTCTCATAATTGCATCATTGCTCGCTTCATTACGAATACAAATTAGTTTTTCGCCGCCCCCCTCCCCGCCCCCCCTCGCCCCCTGCCCCCCGCCCCCCCGCCCCCCCTCCTCGACTAATTACCTCCTATAGTTTTTCTACCTGGAGATGATCTGATTAAGGCCACACCACACGCTCCTCTCCCCACCTTCTCCCCACCTCCCCACCTTCCTCCCCATCTTTCTCCTCTCCCCCACTCCACTTTCCACCATCCCTTCCTGTCTCTCTCTCTCCCTCTTTCTCCTATTTTCCGCTTCTCCCCATCTCCCCTCCCAACCTCCCTCCCCATCCACCCCTCTCTTCCCCATCTTCCCCCTTCGTTTCTGTCCTTCTCCCATCCCCATTTTCTCTCCTCCCTCCTTTTCAACTCCTCCCCTTCTTCTCTTCTCCCCACCACATGTCTCCCCATTTGTTCCTCCCCACCTCTCAATCTCCCTTCTCCTCCCCATGTTTCTTCTTTATCTCTATTCACCCATCTATTCCATCTTTGCCTCCCTTCTCTTTTCTCCCCTCCCTTCTTTTCTCTCCCCTTCTCCCTATTCTTCTTTTTGTTTCCTGTTGTTGTTGTTGCTGTTGATGTTGTTGTTGTTGCTGTTGTTGTTACTCACTAAGCCTCAATGAAACTCAACTGACGGAACACAAAGGAAACAACAACAACAACAACAACAACAACAACAACAACCAACCCTCCCTAAACCTCATCTGAAACTCAACTGATGAAACTGAAACACAAAAAAAAGAAACACACGGGAGAAACACAACCCTTTAAACCTCACCAGTGAAACTTAGGGTCAGGTTACGCGGGGTCAGGATTATCAGGTCAAAGCGAGACAGGGAGAGGGGAGGCAGGGTCAGGCAGGGTCATTGTTAGCTTATGGCGCGGCTGACAGGGAGCACGATATATGATGGCAGATGGCAGGGTGAGGGAGGGAGGGTGGAAGGGAGGCAGGGTGAGGCAGGGAGGGTGTGAGGGAGGCAGAGGGAGGCAGGGAGGGTGGGACGGAGGCAGGGAGGAAGGGAGGGAGGGAGGATGGAAGGGTGGAAAGGGTGACAGTGGGAGGATTGGTAGTGGTGGTGGTGTGAAGGACAGGTGGAAGCATGGGGTGGAAGGGTGGAAAGGTGTTGGCAAGTGGAAAGGGAGGCGGTGGCTGAGTGGTTAGCTGGCCATTGCCGCATACAGGAGGACTTAGGTTCGCGTCCCACCCGCTATACCTACAAGCTGGGATTTTTCAGTCACCGCCGAGTGGACTAAGACAACCCACATGCTGTCCTGAAGACCACCTAGCAACCCGGACTCTAGAGTCTCTCTCTAAAAAACAGGATCAAAGATGAGCTCTGTGGGCAGCATGAGCCAGGCAAGATGGCGCCACTATAAACACTTGCCTGCGCCATTACGGTCTTGGGTTAACCATCAGGCCCCACCAAGGGGAGGCGGTGGCTGAACGGATAGCGAAACGGCCCCGCGTTCAGGAGGACGCGAGTTCAATCTCCGACCGGTGCCACCA
>NC_066509.1:3569518-3587018 GCF_024679095.1 Eriocheir sinensis | reverse complement strand
GTGATGGGGGAGGATATGTGGGGTGGGGAGGAAAAGGCGTATGAGTAAGGGGATGTTTTTGTTTTGGGGAGTAGATTGTGTGTGTGTGTGGGGGGGGGGGGGGGTAGAGTGGGGTGATTCTTTTTTTCCTTTCTTTCATAAACTTTTCTTCTCCCTTAATATCCCCTCTTCCTCTCTTTCTTTCTCTCTTTCTATCTCTCCCTTAATTTCTCTCTTCCTTTCTTTCTATCTCTCTCCCTTAATTTCTCTCTTCCTCTCTCTCTATCTCTCTCCCTTACTTTCCCTTTTCCTTTCTTTCTATCTCTCTTTCTATCTCTCCCTTAATTTCTCTCTTCCTTTCTTTCTCTCTCTTTCTATCTCTCCCTTACTTTCTCTTTTCCTTTCTTTCTATCTCTCCCTTAATTTTTCTCTTCCTTTCTTTCTATCTTTCTATCTCTCCCTTCTCTCTTCCTTTCTTTCTATCTCTCTTTCTATCTCTCTCTCCCTTAATTTCTCTCTTCCTTTCTTTCTATCTCTTTTCCTTACTTTCCCTCTTCCTTTCTTTCTATCTCTCTTTCCATCTCTCCCTTAATTTCTCTCCTCCTCTCTCTCTTTCTCTCTTTCCTTATATATCTTTTTTTTCCTATCATTTCTTATTCCCGTATTTCATCCTTTTAAGTTGAACACTAAAAAAAAACATCGACCAAAAATGAATTAAAAAAATAAACGTAACAAATAAAACTTTCTTCTCTATATATCTTCTCTTCCTCTTTATTCTCCTTTTCTCCATTCTCTTTCTTCCTCTTATCTGTCTTTTCTTCCTTCTTTCTTCTTTTTTCTAACTATGCAGGGTTGAGGAAAGAAGGGAAGGTATAGAGGTGGAAGAAGAGGAGGAGGAGGTGGAGGAGTGGTAAATGGAAATGGAGTTAGAAGGAACGGAGGAAAGTGTAAGAGAGTGGGGGAAAAAATTAAAGAAAAAAAAAATGTTCCCCCCGAGAAAGGATTGTTTACATTACCGCGGTGTCAGTCAGTAGTTCTTCGGCGAGACTTCCGGGGGCGGGGGGGGGGTAGGGGTAGGGGTAACCGGACGCCGCGTGGTGGGTCACTCCTCACAGGATTACGGATGGGGGGGGGGGTTAGGGAGGAGGGTAAAGGGAAAGAGAAAAGAAAGGGGAGAATGGGACAGAAGCGAGTGAAGAGAGAACGAAACGGAGGGAGAAGGGAAGGAAGGAACAAGGGGAATGAGGGAGGGACAGGGACCAGAGGATAGCGGGGAAGGAAGAGAAGCGGGGAGTGAAACGGGATGGCATGGGACGAGGATGGGACAGAGGGAAGTGGAGAGGGACGAACGGGAGGGAAAAGAAACAGAGGAGGAGAAATAAAAGAAGATGGTGGGAGGAAGGGGAAGGAAAAGAAAAAGGGACAGGGAAAGGGAGAGAGGAGGAGAGGAAGGAAAAAAAAAAAGGGAGACAGGAAAGGGAGGAGAGGAGGGGAAGGAAGAGAAAAGAAGGGAGAGGGAGGAGAGGAAGGAAAAGAAAAAAAGGGAGACAGGGAAAAGGAGGGGAGGGAGAGGAAGGAAAAGGAAAAAAAGGGAGACAGGGAAAGGAAGGGGAGAGGGGAGGGAGAGGAAGGAAAAGAAAAAAAAGGGAGACAGGGAAAGGGAGGGGAGAGGGGAGGGAGAGGAAGGAAAACGGAATGTAAGGGGATAAGGAAGATAAGAGGGGAAGGAGAAGGGGAGAGAAGGGGGAAGGAAGAGGGGAAGAGAGTGAAAAGGAAGGAAAGAGGAAAAACGGATAGAGGGAGATATGGAAAACAAGGGAAGGAAGAAAAGAGGAGAGGAAAGAAGGAAAGAAAAGAGCTGTAGAAAGGGAAAAGAGGGGAAAAGAGGGAGTTTGATGGGGAAGAAAGACGTAGAAAGGGGAGGTCTGAGGAAAGGAGATATTGAGGGGAAGTAGAGAAAAGGGGGAATGAGGGGGAGAGAAAAATAAGTTGAAAATATAAAAGAAAGATGATTTAGAGAATAAGGATACAAAGATCTCTCTCTCTCTCTCTCTCTCTCTCTCTCTCTCGGGGGGGGGGGGGGCAATATTTACATACATATTATATAAATGTGTTGTTATGCTAACCTTACATAAAAGAGAGACAGATAAAGCTAAATAAAACATTGTGTGTGTGTGTGTGTGTGTGTGTGTGTGTGTGTGTGTGTGTGTGTGTGTACCGACACGTGACTCTCCCTATTTTTCATGTACGTGTAAAGATTATCCGTGTATGCCTCCTCCTCCTCCTCCTCCTCCTCCTCCTCCTCCGCCACGTGCGTCCTTCATTCCTCTCTCCAGCAAGCAGTAGGGGGAGGAGGGGGGGAGGGAGTGGGGAAGGGGTTCGAATCCTCCTATTAGTGGGATCCAACCCTCTATAAACACCAGGAGGAGGATCAGACAAGCGCCACTCACTGATATAGAGGATTCGATGACAGGGGAGACGGGGGAAAGGGGGGAAGGGAGAGAAATGCAGGAGGGGAGTCAAGAGGGGGAGGAGAGGGGGGAGGGAAGAATGGGGTATAGCCAGGGGAGGAAAGAGGAGTAGTGGGGTGTTATTAGTATTCATATGGGGAGGATAAAGGGATGATGGGGGGGAATGGAGGAAGAGGAAGGAGAGAGGTCTAGTGTGGGGAGAAAGGGGAGTAATGAGACTGATATAGGGGGAGAGGAGGATGGAAGGGGTGATGGGGAGGGGAAATATAGAAAGAGGTGGGAAAATGGGGGAGGGGAGTCTAATGTGGGGAGTAAAGGGGATGATGGGGAATAAAAAGGGAGGGATGAGGAGAGGGGAGTTTAGTAAGGGGAGGAAGGGGAAGTAATGGGGTGATATTGGAAGGGGAGATAAAGGGTGAGGGGGTGAAAGGTGGGTGGGGAGTGGGGAGCATAGAAAAGGGTGGGAAGAAAGGGTGTTTACTGGACTCTCTCTCTCTCTCTCTCTCTCTCTTCCTCCTTTCTTCCTTTCTTTCTTTTCCTTTTCTCTTATTTTCTTTTTCTTTTTTCAACGGATGACAAACATTATAATTACCGTGACTTCTTTTCCTGTTTTTTTTCCTCTTTTTTTCCCTTGTCCTGTATCTCATTCTTCCCTTTCTTCCCTCCTCCTCCTCCTCCTCCTCCTCCTCCTCCTCCTCCTCTCATATCCGTTTATTAATTTTTCCTTCGTCAGTCATTTGCTCCTCGCTGACTCCCTGCATTCTCTCTCTCTCTCTCTCTCTCTCTCTCTCTCTCTCTCTCTCTCTAATCGGAAACAAATCAACGGAACGGAATAAAACATTGAGAGAGAGAGAGAGAGAGAGAGAGAGAGAGAGAGAGAGAGAGAGAGAGAGAGAGAGAGAGAGAGAGAGAGAGAGATCACTGGGCCCTGTGTCAACGATCAATTGTTTTCCCAAGACAGAACGGCTGATGAAGGTGAGAAGGGCTGGGTTTGTGTTGGCCCCTCAAACATTGACGCAGGAGGAGGAGGAGGAGGAGGAAGATGAGGAGGAGGAGGAGGAGAGGGAGGAGAGATAGTGGTGTTGGTAAGGGTATTGCAGAGGAGACAGGAGAGCTTGAGTTGAAAGAGGAGATGGAGGAGGAGGAGTTGGAGGAGAGGAGAGGAGAGAAGAGGAGAGGAAAGGAAAGGAAAGGAAAGGAAAGGAAAGGAAAGGAAAGGAAAGGAGAGGAGAGGAGAGGAGAGGAAAGGAAAGGAAAGGAAAGGAAAGGAAAGGAGAGGAAAGGAAAGGAAAGGAAAGGAAAGGAGAGGAGAGGAGAGGAGAGGAGAGGAAAGGAAAGGAGAGAAGACAAAAGGGAGGGAAACGAAAGGAAAGAAAAGGAGAGGAAAGGAAAGGAGAGAAGAGAGGAGAAGAGAAAAGAAGAGAGGAAAGGAAAAGAGAAGAAGGAGGAGGAGACGAGAAAGTAGTGTTAGAGGCAATAAATAGTGGAAGAAGAGAGACAGAAGAGAAGAGAAGAAGGAGGAAGAAGAGAAATTGATGATGATAACTGATAAAAAGGAAGGAAGATTAGGAAGAAGAGAAAGAGGAAGAGGAGAAGAACGAGAGAGATGATGATGACGATGAAGAATAAATAGAAAATAATGAAGAAAAAGCGAAAAATAAAGAAAACTGACGAGAGAGAGAGAGAGAGAGAGAGAGAGAGAGAGAGAGAGAGATTCCCATTTCCGAGGAGAACAAGAAAAGTTTAGAGAGACGGAAACAGGAAAGGAACATGTAACAGACGTGTGGGGAACAACCTTATGGGAGAGAGAGAGAGAGAGAGAGAGAGAGAGAGAGAGAGAGAGAGAGAGAGACGAAGAAAATAAATATAAATGCATAACAAAAATAAACAAAATAAACAAGAAAAAAGTAAGGAAAAGAAGATTGAAGAAGCGGATTGAGGATAAAGAAAAGAAAGACAGAAAGAAAATGAAAGAAAGGAAGAAAGAAAGAGAGAAAAAAATCACGTTAAAATTTATAAGGAAAAAATAAACAAAAAAATACTTGATAAATGAAAAAAAAAACAAGAAAGACACGGCAGAAAAATAACGAATGAAGGAAGGAAGAGAAAAAATAGAAGAAAAGGAGAAGAAGAAGAATTAAAGAAAGAAAGAAATGAGAGATGAAAGTTAAACACGAGAACTAAAAAAAAAAATAATGTAAAAAATAATAAACAAGAAAATTTAAATAAAGAGGAAAAATACAGGAAAACAGAATCAGGGAGAAAGAGAAAGAGAAAGAGAAGAATGATAACAAAGAGGAAAACAAAGAAAAAACAAACAAATAAGTAAGAGAATTAGGTAAGAATATATAAACAAAGAAGATAAACAAAAAAAAATAAAGGAAGAAGAATAGAGGAGATAAACAAAGCAAATAAACAAAGAGTAAATTAGAGGAAAACAGACAAACAGAGAGAGAGAGAGAGAGAGAGAGAGAGAGAGAGAGAGAGAGAGAGAGAGAGAGAGAGAGAGAGAGAGAGAGAGAGAGAGATACAAGGGTTAGGGCCTCTGTTGATTTCTTCTGAAGGGGAGGAAAGGAAAGGAAGGGAAAGAGGAGGAGGAGGAGGAGGGGAAGGAGACTCTGATTGCTTGTTTGACCTGATCTGTCCACGGCTAGGGAGGAAGAGGAGGAGGAGGAAGAGGAAGAGGAGGAGGAGGAGGAGGAGGTGTTTATGTATCTAACGAAGCATGGCGAGAGAGCTTTGGCGGGATAATGAAAGACACACACACACACACACACACACACACACACACACACACACATAAGATACACTTTCAGATATTGAGTTCAGTTTCATGCTTTTCTCTCTCCCTCGTGTGTGTGTGTGTGTGTGTGTGTGTGTGTGTGTGTGTGTGTGTGTGTGTGTTCGTGTGTCTGTCAGTGCCTCTTCAGTTTGTTTCTCTCTCTCTTTATCTCCGTTTTACTCTTTTTTTTCTTTCTTTTTTCTTTTTTTTTCTTTCTTTTTTTTCTTTTCTCAGTGAAGTCTGTTTATGAAAAGTCTGTTACGGCTGTCTTTGTTTCTGTCTTCCTCCTCCTCCTCCTCCTCCTCCTCCTCCTCCTCCTCCTCCTCCTCCTCCTCCTCCTCCCCCTCTCGTTTGTGTGTGTGTTTGTATGTATGTTACTCTGTGTCTGTCTGTTTTTCTCTCCCCTGTGTCTGGGAAGCTTTGGGGGCCTGTGAGAGAGAGAGAGAGAGAGAGAGAGAGAGAGAGAGAGAGAGAGAGAGAGAGAGAGAGAGAGAGAGAGAGAGAGAGAGGACAAACACGAGTTGACAATGTCTGAAGGATTGATGTTTTGTTTCTCTCTCTCTCTCTCTCTTTGTTTCTGTTTTTGTTTTTTTTGTTATTTTTATTATTCTTCTTCTTTTTCTTCTTCTTTTTGTTCTTTTTGTTCTTTTTCTTTTTCTTTTTCTTCTTTTCCTTCTTTTTCTCCATCATCATTTTCTTTTCCCTTTCTTCTACTTCACCATCATTTTTTTCCAACCTTCTCTTCTTCTTCATTTCTCCTCCACCACCACCACCACCACCACCCCTCCCCCCCCCACCCCCCCAATTAACATACCTTCCCAACAAGACTCTCCTCCTCCCCTTACACTTGTTCCACCTCGGCCCCTAATTTGTCTCCTTATACGCGGTTCCTGTGTCCTAAGAGAGAGAGAGAGAGAGAGAGAGAGAGAGAGAGAGAGAGAGAGAGAGAGAGAGAGAGAGAGAGAGACGCTGACCACTCACCCCTCACCGCCGCATTAAAGAAAAAAAATTAAAGAGAAATTGAATCCGTTTCTTCATCTCATTTATTAATATTTTTTGAAACCATAAAATTTGAGGTGTTTTTTTTTTTCACCCTTTTTTATTTGTTTATTAATTTATGTGTTCATTTATTTATTTACTTTGTTTACTCTTATTTTATTTATTTATTATTTATTTATTTATTTTTATTTATTTTATTGTTATTTATTTATTTATTTATTTTTTTTTTTTTTGTCCATTTTTTTTTTCCTTTTTATGTCTTCCAGCTACGCATCTCAGCCCGTGGGAGGAGGAGGAGGAAGAGGAAGAGGAGGAGGAAGAGGAGGAAGACGAGGAGGAGGACGTCAGGTATGTTGTGTTTTAAGTTTGATATTCTCATTATCTTTCACCTCTCTCTCTCTCTCTCTCTAATGTGATTGATGTTATCGTTGTTTATTTTAAGGTTCTTCTTCTTCTTCTTCTTCTTCTTATTATTATTATTATTATTATTATTATTATTATTATTATTATTATTATTATTATTATTATTATTATTACCTTTTAGTCTTTGTTGTTGGTGTTCCTCTTCCTCCTCTCCTTCTTCCTCCTCCCCTCCTTCTTCCTCCTCCTCCTCCTCTTCTTCCTCTTCTTATCATCATTATTATTATTATTATTTATGCTTGTTATTTGTTTGTAAAGGAAAGAGAGAAAGAAAAAAAAAATAATGCGATGATGAATATGCAGTGTGTGTGTGTGTGCGTGTGTGTGTGCGTGTGTGTGTGTGTGTGTGTGTGTGTGTGTTTATGTGCATCAGCGTCACGTACGTCTGAATGTCTGTCATATCTTGTTTATACTCCGTCAACTATATGGTCCCCCTTCCCTAGTGAAGGGAGGAAGGATTGGAGGGAGATATGGAGGGAGAATATGGGAGAGGGAGGGGTGGAGGAAGGGAAGTTGAGGGGGGAGAGAGAGAGAGAGAGAGAGAGAGAGAGAGAGAGAGAGAGAGAGGTGGAAGGAAGAGGAGTGGAAAGGTCAGATGGATGGAAGTAGAGGGAGGTAGGGAGATGGAGCAGCGAAGGGAAAGGTGGAGGGAACAAAGGAAGGAGGTGGAATTAGGGAAGAAGGGAATTAGACATGGAGGGAAGGGGGGCTGCAGGGATGGAGGTGGAGGTGGAGGGAGAGAGCTAGGAAGATGTGGAAGAAGAAGTGGAGAGAAGAGATTCAAAGAGGGAGGAGGGGGGAAGGATGTGGAGGAGAGGTGGAGTGGGGTGGAAGAATAGACGGAGGGGGTGGAATGAGATATGGAGGAAGAATATCAGAGAGGGAGGGATTCAGGGAGGGGGGAAGTGGGTGGTAGGTGGGGGTGGAGGGGTAGGTGGAGGGGGTAGATGAAGGGAACAAGGGAGGGAGGTGGAATGAGATATGGAGGAAGAAAATGAGAGAAGGAGAGATTCAGGGAGGGAAATGTGGGGTAGGGAAGGGAGGTAGGGAGGTGGAGGGGGTGGATGGGACAAGGGAGGGAGGTGGAATGAGATATGGAGGAAGAAAAAATGTGGTAGGAAGGGAGGTAGGAGGAGGGGGTGGAGGAGGAGGTGTGGAGGAACAAGGCCTTGGCTCACTCACTGTCCTGAGCAGTAATTGATCATGAGCGACACCTCTGTTATTGATGTAAGCACACCCAGCTGACTCCCCCCCCTCCACCCCCTCCACCTCCTCCACCTCTTCCTCCCCTGCTCTCCTCCATCCTTCCTCTCCATACTTCACTTCCCTTCATAAATTTCCTTACAACCTTAAATTTGTTTCGATCCTCCTTCCCCTCTCCTTTTCTTTCTTCCTCCTTCCTTCCTTCCTTTCCTTCAGTTTCCTTTTGCTCCCTCCTTCCACCTCTTCCTTCCTTCCTTCATCCCTGTCTCTCTCTCTCCATTTCTTCCCTTCTTTCCACTTTCCATCCTTCTCTCACTGCTTTTCTCCTTCTCTCCTTCCCTTCTTCTTCCACCTCTCCCTTCCTTCTTTCCTTCATCCCTGTCTCTCTCTCCCTCCATTTCTTCCCTTCTTTCCTCCATCCATCCTTCCCTTACTTCTATCCTCTCCTCTCTTCTTCCTTCTGGGCTGTTTTCTCCTTCCTCCCTTCCTTCCCCTTCCACCTCTCCCTCCTCCTTCCTTCCTCCGTTCTCTCTCTCCCTCCTCCATTTCCCTTCTCTCCTTCCTCTCATCCTTTCCTTATTTCTCCTCTCCTCCCTCCCCCTTCTTCTTCTGTCTCTTCATCCACCTCTCCCGTCCTTCCTTCCTTCCTCTCCTTTCCCTCTCCCTCAACTTCTTCCTTCCTCTCCTTCCTTTCCTTTTCCTCTCCCTCAACTTCTTCCTTCCTCTCTTTCTCTCCATCCTTCCCTCACTTTTCTTCCCTCCTTCTTCTTTCCTCTTCCCTCCCTTTAGTTGACCACATCTCTCCTTCCTTCTCTCCCTCCCTCACATTTCCTCTCCTTTCCTCCCTCTCTCCTCTCCCATGACTCTCCACTCCCTCTCTCCACTGCCTCCACTACTCTTTCCCGAGGAGGAGGAGGAGGAGGAGGAGGAGGATAAAAAAAGGGAGATTAAAGTACAAAGGAGAGAAGATGAGGACAAGGAGGAGGACAGGAGGAGAATGGATGAGGTGCAGAAGCGGAAAATAAATTAAGAGGAAGAAGAAGAAGAAGAAGAAGAAGAAGGAGGAAAAAATAGATGCCAGAGAGAGAGAGAGAGAGAGAGAGAGAGAGAGAGAGAGAGAGAGAGAGAGAGAGAGAGAGAGAGAGAGAGAGAAAGGAGGAACGAAGAGGAAAAAATGCTAAAGAAAAAAAAAAAAGAAGCGAAGGGAGGACGGGAGATAAAGAAAGAGAGAGGGAGAGAAGAAGGAGGGATGGAGAGAAAAAAAAGAAGGGAGAGAAGATGGAGGAATATACTCGTGCTGATGTCTTGCTTTGCTCCCCTTATGACCTTGTTGATGGAGAGAAAAGGGGGGGAGGGGGAGGGGGAGGGAAGGGAGGAGGAAAGGAGGAAGGGAAGGAGAGGGAACGAGGAAGGGAAGGAGAGAATGGAAGGATTGGGAGAAGAAGGAAAGGGCGGGGAAGGGGGAGGTTAGAGGGGAAGAGAAGGAAGGGGAAGGGAGAGGAGGGAAGGGGAAGGAATGAGGGAAAGAAGGAAGAGAAGGGAGGGGATAGAGCACACAGGAGAGAGGAGGTGAAGGAAGGATGGGAAGGGAGAGGAAGGGGGAGGTTGGAAGGGAAGGGAAGGGAGAAGAGAAGGAGGAGAGGAAAGGGATGGCAAGGAAAGGAAAGGAGGAAGGAGAGAGAATGGAAGGATTGGGAGAGAAGGGAAGGGATGGATAACGGAGGGAAGGGGAGGGGAAGGGTTAAGGAAGGGAAGAGAAGGGGAGGAAAGGGAGAGGGAGAGAGAAATATGAGTAAAAAATGGGAGATAAAAAAGGATGCTGGGGAGGGTAAGTGAGATGGGATGCTTATGACCCATGGAGAGAGAGAGAGAGAGAGAGAGAGAGAGAGAGAGAGAGAGAGAGAGAGAGAGAGAGAGAGAGAGAGAGAGAGAGAGAGAGAGAGAGAGAGAGAATGAGGAGAAAGATAAAATTGAAGATGAGTTTGAGAAGAAGGAACAGAAACAAAAAGAGAGGAAAGAATGAGGAGAATAATTGAGATGAGGAGGAGGAAGAAGAAGAAGAAGAAGAAGAAGAAGAAGAAGAAGAAGAAGAAGAAGAAGAAGAAGAAGAAGAAGAAGAAGAAGAAGAAGAGGAACAAGAAGAAGAAGTGTTTTGTTACTAGTGTGAAGAGAAAAAGAACAAGAGAAGGAAGAAAACAAGAAGAACGAGAAGAAAAAAATAAATCAAAAAAAATCAAAAAGAAGGAAAAAGAGGATGTGAAAGAAGAGGAACAAGAGGAATATGATAAAAGAGGAAGAAGAGGAGTGAGACGAAAAATTGCATAATGGGATAAAGAAGAGGAGCAGGAGGAGAAGGAGGAGGAGGAGGAAGAAGAAGAGGAGGAAGAGGAGCAAGAAGAATGAGTGTTTTCCTACGTGTGTAAAGAGGAAGAGAACACCAGGAGGAGTCTGGGAAGCTGGCAGCGAGCATCATCAACACACACAAACACTGCTATCTCCCTCGTTATCTCTCAGGATCTTTTTTTTACTTATATGAGAGAGAGAGAGAGAGAGAGAGAGAGAGAGAGAGAGAGAGAGAGAGAGAGTGAAAAGGAAAGAAAAAAAGGAGAAAAAATATGAATGGAAAGAGATTGAAGAAGAAGAAGAAGGAGAAAAAGAAGAAAACAAAGAAGTAGAGAAATAACAAGACCATGAAGCAGAGAGAGAGAGAGAGAGAGAGAGAGAGAGAGAGAGAGAGAGAGAGAGAGAGAGAGAGAGAGAGAGAGCGTAGGGGGAAGTATTTGTTTGTTTTAAGCTTGTTCCCGCCTCCTAATTATCTAGTAATCGTGATAAGGGAGAGTAATTATCCCCCTGGCACCTCCCTTACCCTCCCTTACCCTCCCTTCCTCTCCCTTAAATCTCATCCATCTGCAATATATCTCCCTCCCTTCCTCCCTGACTTTTCTCTCCCTCCCTTCTCTCTCCCTCCTCCACCCTTACGCACTGTAGTCCATTCATAATAATAATAAGAAGAACAACAACAACAACAACAACAACAACAACAACAACAACAAGAAAAAGAAGAAGAAGAAGCGAGGAATAGTTTTTTTATCGCTTTGAATAAATAATAAAAACAAACACAAGAAAATGAGTTCAAAGGTATAATGAAACACATGTACAATGATGCAAAATTTAAAACAAAGCGCGCAACCTTACATCAATGAACCGGTCGAGATGATCTGTTCCTGACGTGACCGTACTGAGGGCAAGACACTCAGTTTAGTCTTAAGGGGGATTTACACTGGGCAAATTTTCCGTGGATCTTCAGTCAAACCACGATTTCCGCTAGCGTGGTTCTCATTTGTTTCTCGTTATTGCTGATGATGATGATGGTGAGTAAAACCGTCGTCATTCAAGGATCTCTACCGTAGCTTTGAATGATGATGGACACGTCAGAAAACCACGGAAATATGAGAACCACGCCAGCGGAAATCGTGGTTTGGCTGAAGATCCACGGAAAATTTGCCCTTAAGGGAAGAACTGAGGAGGAAAAGAGGCAAAGCAGGAGGGGAGGGAGGAAGAGGAAGGGGAAGAAAGGAGAGCAGGGTAGGGGAAGGGGTTAGGAGTAGGGGCAAAAGGGGGAAGAGAGAAGGGGGCAGGCTAGGTGGCGTCAATATACCATCTCGCACCGTGTATGGTTCCTCGCTTAATCCCAGTCTCTCGCAATGGTTATCAAGGAGAGATAGAGTGACCGATGACTTAGAGGGTTATTGATCACTATATTTTATTTATAACCACTGCAAGGGACTGGGATGAAAGGGGAGACCATACATAACTTGAGATGTTCTGTTATGTGACCGTACGTAGATCAAGACAGTCAGTGAGTGGGTCAGTCTTGTTGGTCTCTCTCTCTCCCTCCTTCTCTCTCTCTCTCTCTCTCTCACTCTCTCTCTCTCCCTCTCTCCCTCTCTCCCTCTCCGTCAGTCCTTCATCCTCTTATAATTACGCCACAAGAGCCCGAAATGAAGTCAAGCGAAGAGAGAGAGAGAGAGAGAGAGAGAGAGAGAGAGAGAGAGAGAGAGAGAGAGAGAGAGAGAGAGAGAGAGAGAAGACACAGGGAGGAGGTGAGGCGAGGAAACGGAGGCTGATTGAACATAATTGAAGGGCTTGACAGGGCTTGACAACACACACACACACACACACACACACACACACACACACACACACACACACACACACACACACACACACACACACACACACAGATGAAGGAAAGGTAGAGAGAAGTGGAAGAATGTGATGGAGGAAGGAAGGATAGATGGAGGAGGAGGAGGAGGAGGAGGAAGGAAGGAAGGAAGGAAGGAAGGAGGTAGCCAACGTGACTTCCCTCCTTCCTCTTTCTTTCTTCTTTTTGTTCTCCTTCCCTCCTTTCCCTCCTTCTTCCCTATTCTAATCTCCCATCCATCCTTCCCTCCTTCTCTTCCTTCCCTTCCCATTCACTCCATTCCAATTTTTATCCTTCAACATGACATCAACACACACACACACACACACACACACACACACACACACACACACACACACACGTATAGGATAATGAGCGCGCGGGGTCTGATGAAGTCCTTATGAGGGGCTGAAGGACTTGGGGCTCATCCATCTCCATCAGAAAGTGTCCCTCGTTGCTCCCTCCATCTCTCACCGCGGCCAGGGAGGGAGGGAGGGAGAGGAAGGGAGAGATGCTATGGAAAGGAGGAGGAGTTGAGGGATGTTGGTAAAGGAGAGAGAGAGAGAGAGAGAGAGAAAGTAGAAGGTAGGGTTAGAGAGAAGGGACAGAAGAAGAGGTTGAAGGATGCTGAGAAAAGGAGAGAAGGAAGGATAGGGAAAGGAAGGAAGGAAGGATAGGAAGGATGATGAATGAAGGAAGGGAGTGGAAGGATTGAAGGAATTGAGGGGGAGAGAGAGAGAGAGAGAGAGAGATTGAAGGAAGGATAGAGAAGACAAAATGTAAAGTTTAATATTAAATGATAAACAAGTGAATAGACAGAAAAGAAGGAAGAAAACGAGAGAAAGGGAAGAGATGACAATGAAAAAAAATTAATAACAAGAAAAGAAGAGAGAAAGAGAGAGAGAGCAAGAAGATGGATGAGGAGTGAAGGAGAAGAGCGGAAAGAGGAGGAGGAGGAGGAGGAGGAGGAGGAGGAGGAGATGAGATGCCAAGATAACTCTGTTGAACACGCCTCTGCCTCCTCCTCCTCCTCCTCCTCCTCCTCCTCCCCCCTCTTGAGTGCCAGGCTTGTTGTGCAGTGGCAGTGTCAGGGCTAAAGGTGGCACTGTCTCCTCCTCCTCCTCCTCCTCCTCCTCCTCTTCCTCCTCCTCCTCCTCCTCCTCCTCCTTCTTTGTTTCACCTTTGTTTTGCGTGTCCTTTTCCCACTCTGTCTTCTCTTCCTCCTCTTTTTTTACGTCTTCCTCTTCCTCTTCCTCTTGTACTACCTCCTCTTCTTCCTCCTCTTCTTCCCTTTTTCTCGTTTCCTTCCAGACTCTCTTTCCTTCACTCATTATCTCCTCCTTCCCTCTTCCCTCCCTCTCTTCTCTCCCTATCCTTCTCCTCAATTCCTCCCTTTCTTCTCTTCCTCCCTTTCCTCCATCCTCCCTCTCTTCTCTCCCTCTCTTCCTCAATCCCTCCCTTTCTTCTCTTCCTCCTTTGTCCTCCCTATCATCTCCTCTCAACCTTCATCATCTTCAGCATCTCTCCTTCTCCCCTCCTATCAATCTCACACCTCTCCCTCCCTCTCTCTCTCTCCCTCTTACCTCTCACCTCAGCAGTCTCCGTAATTACTTCCAAAGGTGAGTCGCTGACCAGACTCACCTAGGTATTAACGAGGTGAAGTGACCCGCAGATAGACCTCTTCCTCTTCCTCCTCCTCCTCCTCCTCCTCCTCTTCGTCTTCCTCCTCTCTGTGTGTCTCTGTTTCTGTTTGTTTCTCTTTTTTTCTCTTTTCTTTTCTCTTTTTCACTCATCTTCATCAAAACATTTTTTTTTTTCTTTTTTTTGCTTCTTTGTTTTCTTCTTTTTCTGTCTTCCTCTTTGTCTTCGTTTGTTTTCTCTCCTTTTTTTCTGTCTTTTCGTTTTTTTCCATCACAGTTTTTTTTTCACTTTTTTTTCTCAACTTTCTTTTATTTTTTTATCTGATCTGTCGTTATTTTTCTTCTTGTTTTTCTTTATCTTTTTGTTTTTCTCCTCTTCCTTATTTTCTTCTTTTTTTCTTTCTCTTCCTCCATCACCTTCTCTTCCCTTTCATACCCTGATTGCATAGCGAGAGAAGAGAAGATTGATCATTCTCTCTCTCTCTCTCTCTCTCTCTCTCTCTCCCCCTATCAATTTTTCCTTCCCTTAGTTTCCCTCCCCTTAGTTTCCCCTTCCTTCACCCCTTTCCTCTCCCCATCCCATCTCTTTTACGTAAACACAATCTCCCCTTTCCCTTTCCTTCTCACCCCATCTACTTATCTCCCCCCATTCTCTCTCTCACATTTAATCTCCTTGCTTTATAAATATCTACTTAGCAATATGCGTTCTCTTACAAACTGAGGATATAAGAATGTTGTTATTATGTCAAGATGATGGTGATGAATGGTGTTGAGGGTGGTGGTGGTGGTGGTGTTGAGGGTGGTGGTGGTGGTGGTTGTGGTACCCGCTGTTTGTTTTACTTCGAAGCATGTGATAATGGTTGTGGTGATGGTGGTGATGGTGGTGGTGAGGGAAGATTCACTTTTATATGAAGATGGTGGTGGTGGTGGTGGTGGTGGTGGTGGTAATTGAGTGGTGTTGAGAGAGGCGGATAACGGTGTTGTAAATATTTGATTGGCGTTTATAAGTGGTGGTGGCGGTGGTGGTGATGATGGTGATGATAGTGACCAGTAGCAAGTGTGATGACAAGGAGACAGATAAAAATAGAGAAAGATAACAGAGGCAGAGAAGAAGAAGAAGAAGAAGAAGAAGAAGAAGAAGAAGAAGAAGAAGAAGAAGGAAAATTAAAGAGAAGAGGTAACAGAAGATGAGAGAAGGAGAAGAAGAAGAAGAAGAAGAAGGGAAACTAAAGAGAAGAGATAACAAGATGAGAGAAGAAGAAGAAGAAGAAGAAGAAAAAGGGAAAGAAGAAGGGAAACTAAAGAGAAGAGGTAACAGAAAATGAGAGAAGAAGAAGAACAAGAACAAGAAGAAAAAAGAACAAGAAGAACAAGAAGAAAAAGAAAAAGAAGAAGGGAAAGAAGAAGAGAAACTAAAGAAAAGAAATGACAGAAAATGAAAGTAGAAAAAGAAGAAGTGTGCCTGCCCGTTATGGAGCAGGCAAATTTTTTTTATAGTGGCGCCATATCTTGCCTGGCTCATGCTGTCCCCCGGAGCTCATCTTTAATCCTGTATTTGAGATAAACTTGAGTTCGGGTTGACAGGTGGCGTGTGTGTGTGTGTGTGTGTGTGTGTGTGTGTGTGTGTGTGTGTGTGTGTGTCGAATTCAAGAAAATGGCCGAATAAAACACACTGAGATAGACTATAAAATGGGCGGCCGTGGGCGGAGAGTGGGCGGGGGCAGCAGCGAACGCCCAGGGACAGTACCTCGGGGTGTGGGGGTGGGGGAGGTTATGTTCTTAGTCCCTGGTGGGCGTGGAGTGGGCGAGGAAGGAGTGAAGTGCCCAGGGGAGTCAGGGATGGACGCGGGGTATATTTTGGCAGGAGATAGGGATCGTCAGGGCGCCGCGGGGCAGTAATTAAAGGGTTGGAAGGCTCTTGGTAACACTGGGGAGGGTATGGGAGGGGTATGGTAGGAGGGGGGGAGGGGTATGGAGGGGTATACGGGTTCCTTACAAGACTGCTACTGTGTGCGCGGTGTTCTCTCTCTCTCTCTCTCTCTCTCTCTCTCTCTCTCTCTCTCTCTCTCTCTCTCTCTTTTTTAATTTTTCACTCACACATGAACGCGTAACACACACACACACACACACACACACACACACACACACACACTACCACCGCCACCACCACCACCACCCTCTCCCTTCCCTTCCTCCTCCCCTTCCCTTCCCGTCCCTTTCACCCCTTTTTCCCCCTCCCCTTCCTCCTCCTCTTCCCTTCCCCTCCCATTTCTCCCTTCTTCCTCCCCCCTCCCTTTCCCCTTTCCACTCCCCTCCCCCTTTCCCCTTCTTTCCCTCTTCCCCCTCCCATTACCTTCCCCTCCTCCAATCTTCACCAATACCTCTTCCCTCCTCCTCCTCCTCCTCCATCCCCCCCCTCCCACACACCACCCACAACCACTTTCCCTTCTCTTCCTCCCCTTTCTTCCTCCTCTCCTTCCTCTCCTCCCTCCCCTTCCCCCACCTCCCCTCGTACAGTTGACCAGGGCGCACCGTGATTCCCCTCGTCGGCCAAACACAACACGACTGAAACGTGTCTTGTGTTTTCCCGCCGCCAAAGATAACATGGCCGCCTGTGTTACGCCGCCCCCCCCCCCTCCCCCCCCCCTTCTTTTCCGCCCCTTTCCGTCTTTCCTCTTTCACCTTCCCCTTCTCTTCCTTTCTTCCCCCACTTCCCACTCCACTCCTTTTTCCTCCCACCCTGGTCCCCCTCTCTCCTCTCTCTCCTCTCTCTTACTTTCCTTCGCTTTTCCTCCCACTCCCCTTACCCCGGTCCCCCCTCTCTCTCTCTCTCCTCCTCCCTCCCTACTTTCCCTTCACTTTTCCTCCCCACTCCCCTTACCCCTGGTCCACCCCATCTCTCTCCTCTCCCTCTCTCCCTTCACTTTTCCTCCCCACTCCCCTTCCCCCACACCATCTCTCCTTTTCCTTCCCTTTATTTCCCTCCCCACTTTTCCCCTCCCCTCTCTCATACCTGCTCTCTCCTTTACTTCCCCTCCACCTCACCTCCCCTCTCCCATCTTCCCTCCCTTCACTCCCCACTCACTTGTTCTCCCTCCCCTACCCTGGTCTTCCCCTCTCTTACCTAACCTCCCCTCACTTCCTCCTCATCCCCTCTCTCTCTCTCCCCTCTTCCTTTCCTCCCTTCTCTTCCTCCTCATCCCCTCTTTTTCTCTCTCCCCTCTTCCTTTCCTCCCCTCTCTTCCTCCTCATCCCCTCTCTCTCTCCCCTCTTCCTTTCCTCCCCTCTCTTCCTCCTCATCCTTCTCCTCCCCTCTCCTTCCTCCTCTCCCTCTCTCTCCTTCCTTTCCTCCCTCTCTTCCTCCCTCCCTCTCCCCTCCTTTGGTCCTCCCCTCATCCCTCTCTCTCCCCTTTACTTCCCCTCACCCTCTCTCTCCCTCCCCTCCTCCCCTCTTCTCCCCTCAGCTTGGGAGGAAAAAAAGCGAGTCGACATGCGCGCTGAGACAACCTCACACGCGGCTCGAGGCAAATTATTTTCCTTCTTTTTTTTCTTTTTTTTTTGGTGGAACGTTTGTGTCTGTCGAGCGAAATGAGTTCCTGTACGTGTGTGTGTGCGTGTGTGTGTGTGTGTGTGTGTGTGTGTGTGTGTGTGTGTGTGTGTGTCTGTGTGTGTTGACAGATTTTTTTTTCTTTGTTTGCTAAATATGAGTTTCAGGGTAATAATAGAGATGTTTATGATGTTTGATGTTGTTGCTGTTGTTGTTGTTGTTGTTTCTACTGTAGTTGTTGTTGTAGTAGTAGTA
>NC_066509.1:3549518-3564518 GCF_024679095.1 Eriocheir sinensis | reverse complement strand
GAATAACATTACGAAACAGAAATTATTAGATAGAGGAAGATTAATTTTAGCTCGATTGGTGATCTTTTTTTACTTCTTTTTTTTACTTTTTTGTTGCTATTTAAATGAAGCAAGCAAAAAAAAAAACACCCTCTCAACACAAAGGACTGGATCCCCTTAATAATATGTTCACGTTAATCCTGTTTTTTGTTTGTTTTGTTTCTCTTTGTTTCGTTTCGTCTCTTTTCGTTTTAGTGTGGAAGAGTAAGAGCGAAAGTATGAATAGACAGATACAGAGACAGACAGAGAGAGAGGGGGGGGGGGGAGGAAACAAGCAAACACCGAGACAGAGAGGGGTAAAGAGTAAGGGAGAGAGACAGCTAGATAAAGAGACAGACTGACAGACGGAGACAGAGACATTACTACCCCCCAGCCCTCGTCCACTCCTGTCTCCTCTTCCCTCTATCTGTCTATATCTATCTATCTATCTATCTATCTATGTCTCCCTGCTAAGTTTTCATGGACTTGCGAGCCTGCGGTAAACACATATTGCTGCGTGTGGCAAAGAAAGTTCTAGTGCGGCGGCGTTAAGACGAGAGAAAGGTAAGAGAGGAGGGAAGAGTTCGCCGGGTGTCGGCCTGGAGTCGTCAGGAGTGTCTTGCCCGGCGGGGGCGGACCCGTCAGGCGAGAGATCACCTCTGTTCCTCCGGCTCTCAGCCACCTTACTGCTTCCCTTCCTTCGCCAGCGCCGTCTGCAGCACCTCCTGCAACTCTGCCAGGCCGGGGCAGGCGTGGGGGTCGCGGCTGCTGGCGCATTCCAGCCAGGCATGGACGGGGGTCAGCGAGGGCCTGTTCTTCGCCATGTCCAGCACCTCGTTCATGAGGTAGGCCAGCCCGTAGGCGTCGCTGGCCTCGCCGCACGGCCCCGTGTGCAGCAGCAGCTCCGGGGCCACCCACGGGAACCAGTCCGGATCCGGGACCTGTATGTAGCCGCTGCTGGAGCCCACGGGGAGTGCCAGGCCCACGTCGATCACGGTGACTTCGGGGGCGCCGCGCCCCTCCTGCTCCCGAACGCACACACTGCAGGGCTTGACGTCGTTGTAGGCGTAGCCCGCCTCGCCCATGGCCTGCAGCGTGCGGGTCGTCTGCTGGAACACGCTTAGGGCGGTGGCGGCGGGGCGGCGGGTGTCGGTGCCGAAGTACTCGTAGAGGCTCTCCCCGGCGAAGAGCGTCACCAGCTGGTTGGTCTGCACGCACGCCCCGACCAGCCGCTGCAGGCCGGGCACGCGGCGCAGCGCCCACAGCGCCCACAGCGCCGCGGCCTCCTGCTCCAGGGCGGCGGGGCCCTCCGTGTGGAAGGACTTCAGCACCACATCGAGCCCCGTGCGAGGGTCGAGGACCTTCACGCACGCCCCCGACCCGCCCATGCCGATGAGGCTCCCCTCTCCCCTGCACATCGTCCGCACCTCGCAGCGGGTCAGCAGGGGCACGCCCGCGGCCTTAAGGTTCTGCCACGCCCGCCTCTCCTCCTCGGTGAGCTGCAGGCAGCGGCGGCAGCACCGCAGCCGCTGCTTGGGGCGCGAGGCCTTCCGCTTCTTGACGGGGCCGGAGGACGCGTCGGGTGTTTCTCTCCCTGCGTCCTGCTTGCCGGAACTCGCGTCCCGGCTGGAGCTGGCGTCCGGCGCCTCCATTTTGCGCTTCTTCCCGCGGAGTCTCTTGCTCGTGGTGGTGACGGTGGTGGTGGTGGTGTTCGTGGTGCCGCTGGAGGGCTCCGCGGCGGCATCGTGCCAGCCGCGGAGTCTCTTGCTCGTGGTGGTGACGGTGGTGGTGGTGGCGTCGGTGCCGCTGGAGGGCTCCGCGGCGGCATCGTGCCAGCCGCGGAGTCTCTTGCTCGTGGTGGTGACGGTGGTGGTGTTGGCGTCGGTGCCGCTGGAGGGCTCCGCGGCGGCATCGTGCGAGACGCGGAGTCTCTTGCTCGTGGTGGTGGTGGTGGTGGTGGTGGTGGTGTTGGCGTCGGTGCCGCTGGAGGGCTCCGCGGCGGCATCGTGCGAGACGCGGAGTCTCTTGCTCGTGGTGGTGGTGGTGGTGGTGGCGTCGGTGCCGCTGGAGGGCTCCGCGGCGGCATCGTGCGAGACGCGGAGTCTCTTGCTCGTGGTGGTGGTGGTGGTGGTGGCGTCGGTGCCGCTGGAGGGCTCCGCCTCGCCGCAGAGTCGTCTGTCGTCGCGTCAATACCATTGCGTTTATGTATTGAGTTTCATTTCAAGGAGCGTAAGCAACAGAAGCGCCGAAGTCTTCCTCAAGCTGTATTTAGCATTAGTTAGACCTCATCTTGATTATGCGGTTCAGTTCTGGTCACCTTACTATAGAATGGATATCAAAATGTTAGAATAGGTGCCGAGGAGGATGACTAAGATGATTCAGGGGTTAAGGAACTTGCCATACGAGAAAAGATTCAAACAGTTAAACTTGCATTCTCTAGAAATGCGAAGGGTGCGTGGAGACATGATCGAGGTTTATAAATGGATGAAGGGCTTTAATAAGGGAGATATTCATAAGGGTCTGTCGGTAAGAGAACCGAGTAGAACACGTAGTAGTGGGTTTAAAATGAATAAATTCAGATTCAACAGGGACATAGGCAAAAATTGGTTTACTAACAGAGTGGTAGATGAGTGGAACAGACTGAGCAGTCATGTGGTGAGTGCCAATACAATTGTCACATTCAAAAATAGATTAGATAAATTCATGGACAGCGATATTAGGTGGGGTTAGATACACGGGAGCTTAGGTTCAAAGGAGCTGCCTCGTACAGGCCTACCGACCTCTTGCAGACTCCTACGTTCTTATGTTCTTATGTTCTTTTGTACTATGTCTTCTTTCCTTCCTTTTTTTTATACGTCTTCCTCTTCCTCTTCCTCTTCCTCTTGTACTACCTCCTCCTCTTCCTCCTCTTCTTCCGTTTTCTCCTTCACTGCCCTTTTCTTTCCTCCCAGACTCTCTCCTTCACTCATCTCTTCCTTCTTATGTAGTCGTAGCAGTAAACAGACCGACACGGCAGGAAGGGAGGAGCCTGGGCCGGGGAGGGAAGTGTTAAGGGGGGCAGGGAAGAGGGCTTAGGAAGGGGCAGGATCAGCATACATTACCTGGGCTGTCACTGAGGCGCGAGTTTTACCCGTGAATTGTGTCCGTGTTTGCAACGGCGCCACCAAACGAGGGAGTCACTGAACCGGGAGGGATTAACGTGTGCGTGTGTGTGTGTGCGTGTGTGTGTGTGTGTGTGTGTGTGTGTGTGTGTGTGTGTGTGTGTGTGTGTGTGTGTGTGTGTCAGCGGAATGCATTGATGGAGTGAGTCACGCTGAGAGAGAGAGAGAGAGAGAGAGAGAGAGAGAGAGAGACTGGACAACGGAATGCAAACAGGCAGACAGTGAGAGGAGGAGGAGGAAGAAGAAGAGGAGGAAGACAATCAAAGCAGAAAGAGGAGGAGGAGGAGGAGGAGGAGGAGGAGGAGGAGGAGGAAAAACAGAGCAGAAAAAGCAACAACAGGAGGAGGAGGAGGAAGGAAGACAGTCGGATTAGGAGGAAGAGAGGAGAAGGAAGAGGAAGAGAAGGAAGAGGAGGAGAAAGACATCAAGAGCAACAGAAGGAAGAGGAAGAAAGAAGAGGAGAACCAAAAACAAGAGGAAGAGGAAGAAAATAGAAGACAAATAAGAAAACAAGATAGACAGTCACAAGAGGAAGAAGAGGAAGAGAAGGAGAAGGAAGAAAGGAAGACAGTTAAAGAAAGAGGAGGAGGAGCAGGAACAAGAAGAGGAAGAAGAAGAAGAACAAGACAAGACGGAAGACAGAGAAATAAGGAAGGAAGAAGAAAGAAGACAGAGAAGGAAGTAAGGAAAGAAGATTGACAGTCACAAGAAGAAGAAGAAGAAGAGGAAGAAGAAGAAGAAGAAGAAGAGGAAGAAGAAGTAGAAGAAAAAGAAGATACAAAGCAGAGAGGGAAAATAAAGCGTCACAAGGAGAAGAAGAAGAAGAAGAAGAAGAAGAGGAAGAACATACAAGACAGAGGGGGAAGATACAGAGCGCCACAAGAAGAAGAAGAGGAGGAGGAGCATCACCGGCCACAAGAAGAAGAGGAAGAAGACCCCCCAAGACAGAGAGCCCTCCGCCGCTGGGTACAAATGAGAAGGTAATCAAAATAAATACTGGGTGGAGAGACTGTCAGGCGTTACACATTACACACACACACACACACACACACACACACACACACACACACACACACACACACACACACACGTACCGAAATAGACAAGGTGAACCGAACTTGGGGGGAAAAAAAGAGGACCGATAAAAAGGGAGAAAGAAGACGAAGAGAAGGAGAGAGGAATGAGAAGGAAGAGGAAGAGAGAAGGAAAGAGTAAGAGGGGAAAGAAAAGAGGAAGAGGAAGAGGAAGAGAATGAAGGAAAGAGGAAGATAGGAAATGAAAGAGGAAGAGGAAGAGAAGGAAATAGGAAGAGGAAGAGAAGGACAAAGTAAGAGGGGGAAGGAAAGAGGGACAGGAAGAGAAGGAAAAAGTAAGAGAAAGAGAAGGAGAGGAAGAGGAAGAGAAGAAAGAAAACTCATAATATTATATCCGTAAGTAACAGGAGAAAGAAAGAGAACGGAAAAAGGACAAAAAGAAGAAGAAAGGAAAGACGAAAAGAAGAAAGGAAGAGAAGGAGAGATAAAAGAGAAGAGAAAGGAAAACTGGAGGGAAAAAGAGCGAGAAAAAGAAACGAAGGAAACAGGTAGAAAAAAAAGATGCGAGGAAGAAACGAAAACAAAAACAGAAGAAAGAGGAAGAGAGAGAAAGAGAGAAAAGGGAAGAGCGACAGAAAAAAAGAGGAAGAGAGAGAGAGAGGAGGGAGGGAAAGACATCTCCTATATCCTTTCGTAAACCATAAAACCATCTATTTCTCAAGGCAAAGCACATTCACACCTGATGAAAAGCTAATATATAACCCCTTGAACCGGTACCGGGCGCGGGGAGGTAAACGGCGCGGCGCGAGAAGGTTTGTTGTGAGCCGTGTACCGCCCCAAGCCAAGAGCTGAACTGGCGTGCTTCAAGGCGTGGTTTTGCGGCCTTGTGGTTTTGTTCTTTAGTAATTAAGAATGTTGGCTTTATGGACTAATATGTTGTGAGGTTAAATGGTATATATAATTCTTACTTAACCCTCCTTCCTTGCTTCTCTCTCTCTCTCTCTCTCTCTCTCTCTCTCTCTCTCTCGCTCTGTCTCGCTCTGGTAAACATTGTCGTGAATTGCTTGTGAATGTGTGTTTATGTGTGTGTGTGTGTGTGTGTGTGTGTGTGTGTGTGTGTGTGTGTGTGTGTGTGTGTGTGTGTTTGTTTTGTGTATCTATTTTGTTTTTTGTCTCATAAATAAAAGAAAAGGAAAGGTGATTGAAATATGGATAAAAGTAATACCAGTGACTCTCTCTCTCTCTCTCTCTCTCTCTCTCTCTCTCTCTCTCTCTCTCTCTCTCTCTCAATTTAACGCTAAAATTCGGTTAATGTTCGGCCGCAGGTTTTTCACAGCTGTTTTTTTTTTTTTTTTTTCCTTCTCGCTCATTTTCTCTCCGAGGGGAAGGGAAGGAGGAGGAAGAGGAGGAGGAGGAGGAGGAGGAGGGGGGGAGGGGAATGTGAGCTATCTCTAACTTGTTCCCAGTGAGTTTTCTGTAATTTGCACGGCTGTTAAAGCGAGTGATGGGCTTAAAGTGACAGACAGACAGACAGACAGACAGACAGATAAATAGATAAACAAGTAGATAGATAGATAGATAGATAGGTAGAAAATAGTGATAAAGAGATAAAGAGACAGACAGATAGATAACTCTCTCTCTCTCTCTCTCTCTCTCTCTCTCTCTCTCTCTCTCTCTCTCTCTCTCTCTCTCTCTCTCTCTCTCTCTCTCCTCCTCTCTCTCTCTCTCTCCTCCTCCCCATCTTCCTCCTCCTCCTCCTCTTCTCCTCCTCCCTCCCTCTCTCTCTCCCTCCCTCCCTCCCTCCCTCTCTCTCTCTCTCTCTCCCTCTCTCTCTCTCCCTCCCTGACAGTATACAGTGATAAAAGAGAGTCGAAAGTGTGTTTGAAATGTCAGTGAGCCACATGTGTTGACCCCCCCCTCCCCTCCTCCCCCCTCACCTTCACCACCACCACCACCACCACCTCTCTCTCTCTCTCTCTCTTTCTCTTACTTATCTTCCTCTCTCTCCTCTCCCTTCACCCCTTCTTTCCTTTCCTTCTTTCCCCTCTCTCTTTCTCCCTCCCCTTCTTTCCCCTCCATTTCTTTCCCTCCCCTTCCCTCTTACCTTCCCTCCCCTTCCTTTCCCCTCTCCCCTCTCCCCTTCGTTTCCCTTTCCCTTCACCCTTTCCTTCCTCTTCCTTCCCATTTCCACTTTTTCTCCCTCCTCTTCTTTCCCTTCCCTCCCCTTCCCTTTCTTTAACCCTTCCTCTTTCCCTCACTTCCCTCCCCCTTCTCTCCTTTCTCTCCCCTCCTCCCTCTCTCTTCCATCCTCCCTCCACTTTTTTTCCCTCCCTTCCCTTCCCTTACTCTGGCCCTTCCCTCTTACCTCCTCCTCTCGTCTTCTCTTCCTTTCTCCTCCCCCTCCTCCACCACCACCACCACCACCGCCTCCACCTCCACCTCCACATAAAACACATAATAAACTGCTCCATAGAAAGGCACTTGGCATTATATTTATCTGTTTACTTGTTGACGTACACACACACACACACACACACACACACACACACACGGGAAAAATAGCCAGAGAGAGAGAGAGAGAGAGAGAGAGAGAGAGAACCTAAAGCGAGGAGTAGACGTGTGAGATAGCTCTAACAGGGGTGTAGGTCGTTTATCTCTCTCTCTCTCTCTCTCTCTCTCTCTCTCTCTCTCTCTCTCTCTCTCTCTCTCTCCAACACAACACGAAAAAAAACACGAGAAGGAAAAAAAACATCCAATTTGTCTTAGGTAGGAAGGGAAGGAAGGAGGAAGGAAGGGAGAGGAGAGAAGAAGGGAGGGAAGGGAGAGAAGGGAGGGAGGGAAAATGAAGGGTCGTAAGGTCTTGTTTTAGTCTTGTCTTCGTGTCTTAAGCAAATAGTTGTTTCCTTGTACTAATGGTGTGGTCTGAGGAGGAGGAACACAAAGGAACATGAAGAAAGAACAAACAACAGCAAACCCTCTGGTCCTTACGAGGCTGTTTGTGACAAGCTACACTAACTATCTAATCAAAGGTGGAAGATGAAGGACAGCAAAGGCGAAGGCGAAAGGCGAAGGAGGAGGAGGAGACGAGGAGGAGGAGGAGGAGGAGGAGGAGGAGGAGGAGGAGGAGGAGGAGGAGTTAAAGATTGTAGAGGTGGAGGAAGGATGGAAGAAGAGAAAGACGTTAAGAATTAGGAAAGGAGGAGGAAGAGGAAGATATGGAGGAAGAAGAAGAGTGGAGAAGGAAGGGAGGAAGAGGAAGAAACAGAAAAGATGGGGAGGAGATGAAGAAGGTAGAAAATGAAGAATGAATGGAGGAAAAGGAAAAGGAAATCAAGGAAAGGAAGGGGAGGAGGAAGAGGAAGAGGAGGAGGTGGAGGAGGAGGAGGAGGAGGAGGAATATTCGCGGTAACTGTGAGAAAACTTGAAGAATAACAGTTTTTTATCTCTCTCTCTCTCTCTCTCTCTCTCTCTCTCTCTCTCTCTCTCTCTCTCTCTCTCTCTCTCTCTCTCTCTCTCTCTCTCCGCTTTTTCAGTTTCTTTTTTTTTTCTTTTTTTTTGCTGTTATTGCGTCCTTGAGAGAGAGAGAGAGAGAGAGACCACAAGTGAGACAGACGAAAGCAAATGAGGAGAAAAAGAAAGACAGTTGGAAAAAATGAGAGAGAGAGAGAGAGAGACTGATCCTTACTCCTCCTCCCTAAATCCGGTTTGCATTCGCTTATCCGAACCGAGTGTTGTCAAGTTTGCGGAAAATGGAATCGAGGCTTTTTTTAACTCTCTCTCTCTCTCTCTCTCTCTCTCTCTCTCTCTCTCTCTCTCTCTCTCTCTTTTTCCCTCCTCCTCCTCCTCCTCCTCCTCCTCCTCCTCCTCCTTCTCCTCCTCCTCGTAGTTACTGATATCCTTCTCCTCCCTCTCCTTTCCTATTTATTCCTATTATTTTCATCCCTTTTCTTTTCTTTTTTCATTCTAGTCTTCCTTTTCATTTCTTCCTGGGGCATTTTTTTCATTTTTCTTCCTCTGCATTTTTCTTCTTTTCTTTATTCCTTCCTTCTCTATATTTTTTTCTTTCGTCATCCTCTTCCTCTCCTTTCTTATGTTCCTCCCTTTTCTTTTCCTATATCGTTCCCTTTTCTTTCATTTCATCTTTCCTCTAAATGTTTTCTTTATTATTTCTGTTTTCCATCTTTTGTCATCCTGTCTTACCCTTTTTCCTTTTCTTATTCCTTTCCATATCTTTTTCCTGCTTTTCTTTCCCTTTTTCCTTTTCTTACGCCTTTCCCTATCTTTTTCCTGCTTCTTTTCTCACCCATTTTCCTTTTCTTACGCCTTTCCCTATCTTTTTCCTGCTTCTTTTCTCACCCATTTTCCTTTTCTTACGCCTTTCCCTATCTTTTTCCTGCTTCTTTTCTTTCCCTTTTTCCTTTTCTTACGCCTTTCCCTATCTTTTTCCTGCTTCTTTTCTTACCCTTTTTCCTTTTCTTTACTTCTTCTTACTCTTTTTTTTCTCTCCATTTTCTTCTCTACTTCTCTCCATTATTCCTCATTTCATTCATTCCTCCTTCCTTTCCTTCCCCCTTTCCACTCCTCTCTCCTTCCTCTCTCTCCTTCCTCTCTCTCTTTCCTCTCTTTCCTTCCTCTCTCTCCATCCTCTCTTTCCTTCCTCTCTCTCCATCCTCTCTCTCCTTCCTCTCTCTCCTTCCTCTCTTTCCTTCCTCTCTTTCCTTCCTCTCTCTCCTTCCTCTCTTTCCTTCCTCTCTCTCCTTCCTCTCTTTCCTTCCTCTCTCTCCTTCCTCTCTTTCCTTTCCCCTCTAATACCTCTCTCCCTCTCTGTGTTTCTCTCTCTTCTATCCCGTCTTTCCCATTTCCTCGCTCCTCCTCCTCACTCCTGCTCCTCCGCCTCCTCCTCTTCCTCCTCCTCCTCCTCTCCCTCGGGCGGAAATGGCGTTCCCATGTGCAGGCGACAACTGAAATAAGAAGTGTTAGGAGGAAAAATATTGTTGTTTGGACGACATGACTCTCTCTCTCTCTCTCTCTCTCTCTCTCTCTCTCTCTCTCTCTCTCTCTCTCTCTCTCTCTCTCTCTCGTATGTGTGTTTGTGTGTTTTTTATGTTTGTAAGACTGTATGTAGGTGTTTAGTCTGTGTCTGTGTGTGTGTGTGTGTGTGTGTGTGTGTTTTAACTTGTTCTCCGACGTTTACACACACACACACACACACACACACACACACACACACACGAACATCTCTCTCTCTCTCTCTCTCTCTCTCTCTCTCTCTCTCTCTCTCTCTCTCTCTCTCTCTCTCTCTCTCTCTCTCTCTCTCTCTCTCTCTCTCTCTCTCTCTCATTAATCCTTACCTATTTTCCTCTCCCTTTTTCTCTCCCTTTTTTCTCTCTCCCTTCCACTTACTCCCTCTCTCATCCTCTCCCTCCTTTTCCTTTTCCCTATCCACATTCCTTCCTTCTCTTCCTTTTATTTTTTTTTCTCCCTATCCACCTCTCTCTCCCTCCTATTCTTTCTCCCTCCCTTCTTCTTCCTTTTCCATTCTCATCTCTCCCTCTCTTTACCTTCCATCTTCTCCCTTCTCACCACTCCCTTCCTTCCTTTTCTCCCTTCTCTCCCTTCCTTCCTCTTTTACCTGTTCCCCCCTTCCCCTTCCCTTCCCTCCTCCCTCTCTCCCTCCCACTCCCGGCGACATCTCAAAGGCGTGGCAGCGAACAAATTCCTGAAGATTACCATACTTTTTAAAACAACGTAACCGACAGGAGGAAGAGGAGGAGGAGGAGGAGGAGGAGGAGGAGGAGGAGGAAGAAAACAAGGTAGATGAGTGAAGTGTTTGTGGAAGAGGAAGACGAAGATGAAGATGAAGAAGAAGAAGAAGAAGAAGAAGAAGAAGAAGAAAAAGAAGATAAAGAAGATAAAGAAGAAGAAGAAGAAGAAGAGAAACAAGAGGAGAGAGATGAATGATTGAAGATGAAGAACCACACAGACAACAACAACAACAACAACAACAACAACAACAACAACAAGAGAAACAGAAGCATCAAGAGAGAGATAAATGAAGGTATAAATGGATAGATGAGATAAACAGAATGGAGATTAATGAAGAGGAGAAGAGGAAGAGAAGGAACCTCGGCAAAACTAACACTAAGAGGAAGAAGAAGAACAAGAAGAACAAGAACAAGAACAAGATTAAGTAGAAGAAAAAGAGCAACTACATTAACAAAAACAAGAAGAAAAATAAAAAATGAAAATAAAAACAATGAACAAGAAAAAAGAACAAAAACACCAAAACAAAAACAAGAAAGAAAACCAACAACAACAACAGGAGGAGAAGATAGATAGAAAAAGATGAACAGACAAAAAGATGAATGACCAACTGAAGGGCGTGGGCGAGGAGGCGGCGGAGGCGGAGGCGGCGGAGAAGGTGGAGGAGGAGGCGAGGGTCGTGAGGCTGTGAGGAAGGGCGGACGTGCGGTAAGCCCCGGGATGAAGCGACGATCTCCGGCCCAGCACACAGTTTGGCTTGCGTCGAGGCCCCGCCAAGACCCGCGTGAGTTATGGCCGCAGGAGGTGTGTGTGTGTAGCCGGGCGTGAAGTGAAGAGGGGAGGGAGAGGAAGAGGAAGGAAGAGATACCCAAGAAAGAAGAGAAACACTGGGAAAAGAGACTGTGTAGAGGAGATCGGGAGAGACAGACAAAAGAAAAAAAATGCTTATCCGAACCAAAGAGAGGAGAAAGGATGCATTGAAGGGGGGAGAGAAAATAAAGGAAGGAAGGAAAAAGAGGAAATAATAGAAAAGAAGAAAAAGAAAGACGAGTAAAAGTAAAATCGGAGAGGAAGGAAGGAAGAAAGAGAAAGACAGAAAAGTGAAATGTTTAAAGAAAGGAAGGAAAGGAGAGGAAGGAAAGGGAATAAGAGAGAGAGAGAGAGAGAGAGAGAGAGAGACTAGTGTATAGATATAGAGGGTTGCTCGACTTACTATATTCAGATGTGAGACTCGTGACTCCGGCCTCGCTCCGATCCGTGTCACCGCCGACTTCACGAGACCTATACACAGAGATTAGCCGGATTTCTTTACCACCTCCTCCTCCTCCTCCTCCTCCTCCTCCTCCTCGCCTTCCTCATCCTCTTCCGCCTACTGCTTTTCCTTTTTCTCTTCTTCTTCCTCCTCTTCTTGTTCTTCCTGTTTTTCTTCTCTTACTTCTCTTCCTCCTCCTCCTCCTCCTCCTCGCTTTCTTCATCCCTCTCTCTCCATCCTCTCTTTCCTTCCTCTCTCTCCTTCCTCTCTCTCCATCCTCTCTTTCCTTCCTCTCTTTCCTTCCTCTCTTTCCTATTTCTCTTCATCTTCCTCCTCTTCTTGTTCTTCCTGTTTTTTCTCCTCCTCTTCTTCTCTTCTTCATCCGCCTACTTTTCATTTTCTATTCATGTTCCTTCCTATTTCTCTTCCTCCTCCTCCTCCTCCTCCTCCTCCTCGCCTTCCTCATCCTCTTCCGCCTACTGCTCCTCCTTTTTCTCTTCTTCTTCCTCCTCTTCTTGTTCTTCCTGTTTTTCTCCTCCTCTTACTTCTCTTCTTTTCATTTTCCATTGTTGTTACTTCCTATTTCTCTTCCTCCTCCTCCTCCTCCTCCTCCTCTTCTTCTCCTTCATCCTCTTCCGCCTACTGCTCCTCCTTTTTATCTTCTGCTTCCTCCTCTTCTTGTTCTTCCTGTTTTTCTCCTCCTCTTACTCCTCTTCCTCATCCGCCCTCTTCTTTTTATCTTCCTCCCGCCTATTCCTCCTCCTTCCTCTCCTTCTCCTCCTCCTCCCCCATCACCACGCCCAGATCAACCCCAAAAGCCGGAAATCACTATAATATTATGTATGTACGGAGAGGGAAAGAGAGAGGAATATATATAAGAAGAAAATAAAACAAAAAACCACAATCACTTAATATATGTAAAAAAAAAACATCACCAACAACAACAACAAACAAACATTAGAAAGCGGGGTGAAAACAACAACGACAAGAGATTCATGAGCCTTTAACTCGCTCAGGACTACACACATTAACAAACAAACAAACAAACAAAAACAGTACAAGACTTCACCCACTTAATAAACACACAACAATAGACGTGACTAACTTAACTAAACCCACTTAACTAGCTAAATAAACCACCTTATTTAAACCAAGACACTAATTCAACTAAAACCACTTAATTAAACCACTTCATAAACAATCAAACACAACATCAGTCACTTCATATACCACTAAAATAAAACACTAAGTAACAACCCATCAACTAACCTAATTAAACTAACCTAACTAGACCTAAAACACACACACACACACACACACACACACACACACACACACACACACACACACACACACACACACACACACACACACACCATGCTCATTCTACATACATCAACAACAGGAAGAAGAACAAGAGTGAGCGAGTGAGTGAGTGAGTGAGTGAGTGAGTGAGTGAGTGAGTACGTAAAGCAAGAAAGAAAGTGAGGGAATGGATAAGAAAGTGAGGAAGGGAGTGAGCGAGAAAGAAAGAAAGTGAGAGAGGAAGGGAAGGAGGGAGGGAGTGAGTGAGTAAAAGTGAGTAAGTGAGGAATGAAAGTAAAGTAAATGAGAGAGAATGAGTAAGAAAGTAAGAGAGAAAGGAAGTGACCGAGTTTGTAAGCGAGTGAGAGTGAGTGAGTGAGTGAGTTAGTAAGAAAATAGAGTGAGTGAGATAGTGAGTAAGAGGGTAATGAGGGAGGGTGAGAGCGAGTGAGCGAGTGAGTGAGTGAGTGACGAAGGGAGGAAGTTAGCAAGAGAGAGAGTGAGTGTGAGTGCATGTGAGCGAGTATAGAGGTAAGGCAGGGAGTGAGCGAGTGTCCGAGTGAGTGAGTGAGTGAGTTAAGTAAATAAGTAGATAAGTATAACCAACGTCCTCTTAACACCATCTTCTAAACGCGCGTCAGAACCACACTCATAAATTAACTCTTCTTCTTTTCCTCTTTTTTTTCCTCTTTTTTTTTTTTTCCTCGAAGTGACGATTCAACACGAACCTTAAAGACCGCGAGGCATGTCAGTGGCGAGAGAGAGAGAGAGAGAGAGGGAGAGAGGGAGACTTTAGTAGAGTGCCAATGTTGGGGTGTAAGGCGGAGGAGGAGGAGGAGGGGGGTGAGAAGGGTAGTGTTGTTAGGAGTGTCAGAGTGTCAGGGAGGAGGAGGAGGAGGAGGTGAGGAAGAAGAAGGAAGAGGAATTAGGAAGAAGGGAATGAGAAAGAGGGAAAAACAGGGAAGAGAAGAAAGAGAAAGGAGAAGAAAGGAGAGGAAAAAGATTGATAGAAAAAAGAGGGAAAAGGAGAGGAAGAGAGATGAAAAGAGAGAGAGGGCGAGAGGGAAAAAGAGAGGCAAAGGAGAGAAGGGAAAAGAGGAAGAAGAATAGAGGGAAGAGGGAAAGAATGGGAGAGAAAGAGAGGAAATAGGAGAAAGACAGAAGGGGGAAAGAACGGAAAAAGAGAGATAGAGAGATGGAAGAAAGAGAGAACATCGAAGGGGCACCTCAAACTAACCAACCCAAGCCAACCCAAGCTAAGTGAAGGATGATCTCTCGTGTAACAGAAAGCGACCAACCCAATTTACCGCGACGCTACAGAGAGAGACGGCTTCCTGTTGTCGCCTGAGGAACGGCCGCGCGGGGGGAGGGCGAAACGGGCGTAACGCACTCCCTCAGTACCCGCGGAGGCGATTCGACCCGCGCGGCGCCACGTCCCACGGCCCAAAATCGCGCGAACTTTTGTCTGGCGGGTTCGGACTTAGCGGTCGAGTTACAGATGGGAGAAATTTGCGTTGTGTCGTCGTATTCAAGGAAGCTAAACATGTGGTCCTGGGCTTCATCAGAGGACGTGGTGGTGGTGGTGGTGGTGGTGGTCTTTACTGGGTGGGTGAGTGGAGTGGTTGAGGTGTGTGTGTGAGGGAGTTAGACTGTGGAGTGACTGATTGACTGGGTGATTGACTGGGTGAGTGGGTGGATGACTGACTGGGTGGGTGGTTGGGGTGTGTGTGAGGGAGGTTTTGAGACTGTGGAGTGACTGGTTGACTGATTGTTTGACTGGGTGATTGGGTGGATGACTGATTGACTGACTGGATGACTGGATGATTTGTATGTGTGATTATTTGATTTTAAGACCGTCAAATAATGTTTGTTTGTTTTTCCTGTTTTTTTTTTTTTTTTACGTATATCATAATTTTTCTTTTTTATTTTATTTTCTCTTTTATTTTTGGTGTTTTTCTTTATCTTTCTTTCTACTATTCTATTCTATTCTCTCTCTCTCTCTCTCTCTCTCTCTCTCTCTCTCTCTCTCTCTCTCTCTCTCTCTCTCTCTCTCTCTCTCTCTCTCTCTCTCTCTCTCTCTCTCCCCCCCTCACATCCTTTTCATCTACCTCTTTGTTGCTGATGGAAGAAGCAAAAAAAAAAAAAAGAAAAGAAAGAGAGAGAATTACAAAGTGACGAAAGAGAAGAAGGATGACAAAGAAGAGGAAGAAGAGGAAGAGGAGGAGGAGGAGGAGGAGGAGGAGGAGGAGGTACAAGAAGGTTCTGTTGTGTCGTCGGCAAGTCAGAAGTTCTACTTATTCCGGCGACGATGGTGTGAGCGTTAATTACAGCCAGGAGGAGGAGGAGGAGGAGGAGGAGGAGGAGGAGGAGGAGGAGTGATGTATGAGGTAGAGGAGAAGAAGAAGAAGGAGGTGGGATGCATCGTTTTCCTTTCTTCCTTTCCTTCCCTTATCTTCTCTTTAATTCA
>NC_066509.1:3527018-3547018 GCF_024679095.1 Eriocheir sinensis | reverse complement strand
CTCGAGGTTGTCTTAATCCCATTTCGGAAGAGGAGGAGGAGGAAGAGAACCGGGAGGAGGAGGAGGAGGAGGAGGAGGAGAGCCGCGGCCCGCTGTGTTTGCCCAGGACTCAGGGGCGCCCTTTTGGAGACCCGGCCAAGTTTAAACACTCCGTAAGCTCATTCCGGACCCTCACGCTGACGGGGACGGCGAGTAGTTTAGATCTCTCATCCTCATTGACGCCGCCTCGTCCGTATGCGTCCGTCAACCCCCTGGCCTTGGTTTTGGTTATATTTTGGTGGTTTTGTGTAAGTTTCTGTTTTGTCTGATCGTTCGAGTGGGTTTTGTTCCTTTGTTCCTCGGGTTTTGGTGTTGTTTTGAAGGGTTTGTAAAGGCTAGGTTAGGTTAGGTTAGGTTAAAGCGATCGATATTGGATTCAGTTTTAATTTTGGTTTATTTTTTGTGAGGTGGGGAGAGAAGGTTAGGTTTTTTTCTGCATTTTGCCCTGGTAGGCTCTCCATGCCCCCCTTTCCTCTCCTCCTTTCCTCCCCAGGGCGTGCGGGGGAGAGGGAAGAAGGGAGAGGGGAGACGCAGGTAGTGAAGGGAGATCCGTCCTCAGGGAATGGGATAAAAGAACATAGAGAAAGGGAAGGTAAAGAAAGATGTATGGCCCCAACCTGTAAGTGGAGCAGGCGTATTTTATTTATAGTAGCTACCGTAATGTATGCCTCTTGCTTGGCCCATGCTGCCCCTCTGGTTCTCCTCTCGACCGAAGTTGAAGCTATGGTTGAAAATTGACATCGTCCTTCTGTGGTACTCGAAACTGAGGTTGATATTACGAGACACTTTCCCGTCTCACATCAGCTATTTCTAAAGGTCAAAGGGGGATATCAATGAGGTTCTAATGAGTGTTTTTTATGCTCAGGGTACAGAAGAAGGGTCAAACTACCACCAGAGGAGGGTATCAGGACACCTCTCCTCCCGAAACTGACCTATCTTTCGGCCACCTCTTTGGATTCTTTTTAGGAGCAGCGAGTAGCGGGCTTTTTTATTAATGTTTGCTTTTTTTGTGCCCTTGAACTGTCTCCTTTGCTGTAAAAAAAAAAAAAAAAGGGTCATACAACTACTACTGGAAATGCCCACAACTCCTGCGAAAGCCTTGTCAAATAGGTGTTCTTGGGCGGCGAAATGTCTTATAATTCGACACGCACGCACGATGACCACTCGGCCACCGCCCTCCTCCCCTGAGTTTCGTGTCCAAAAGAGGAAGGCTGAGGAAAGGAATGAGTAAAATAACACCTTCAATCCCCTACCCCCGCAAACCTCTCCACCAATAAAAACAAAAGAAAGAAATTACGAAAAAAAGAGGAAAAGGAAAGAACCGAAGTGTGTGTTAAGTTAGTCAAGAGCCACCTGTGTGTGTGTGTGTGTGTGTTTGTGAGGAAAATAGGAAAAAGAATCGAAGAGTGTTTAGTCCAAGCCGATCGTGTGTGTGTGTGCGTGTGTGTTCCTAAGCGGTGATCGATCATGTGTTCGGCGCCGCGGGAGACATCTGGCGGCGGGATTCGAACCCCCAAACTCCTGCTGTCAAATGGGCGCTGGGTAAACACGGGACGCAGCATCCCTTTGTGTCCCGCTCATCTCCGCCTCATCCCAGCCTCCCAGCATCATCCCTGCCCCCCCCTCCTCGCTCGCTCGGACAGGCCTGGAGCGCGCTTGTGATGACGGGGACGAAATGACATTACAAGAGTAGGAAGATTATGAAAGAAGTCAAAATAGGGGTGAAATAGCATAAAAAGGGTAAGGTAAAGAATGACAGGAGGCAGAATGGGATAAAGGAACATAAGGAAAGGGAAGGAAGAGAAAGACAGGAGACAGAACGGGATAAAAAGGACAGAGAAAGAGAACGAAAAGAAAGACAGGAGACAGAATGGGATAAAATAACATAAGGAAAGGGAAGGAAGAGGAAGAAAAGAGACAATGGGATAAAATAACATAAGGAAAGGGAAGGAAAAAAAGACAGGAGGCAGAATGGGATAAAAGACAGGAGGCAGAACGGAATAAAAAGGACATAGAGAAAGAGAACGAAAAGAAAGACAGGAGGCCAGAATGGGATAAAATAACATAAGGAAAGGGAAGGAAGAGGAAGAAAAGAGACAGAATGGGATAAAATAACATAAGGAAAGGGAAGGAAAAGAAAGACAGGAGGCAGAACGGGATAAAAAGGACATAGAGAAAGAGAACGAAAAGAAAGACAGGAGACAGAAATGGATAAAATAACATAAGGAAAGAGAGATTGATATGCCGAGATAAAACAACATTACGAAGAGAGAATAAAGAGAAAGACAATAAAGAAAGGAATCATGATGGGGACAGACATAACGTTACCAAAACAGACGATGAAGAATAAAGACAAAAATAGAAGAAAAAAATAGAAAAAAGACAAAACCTTACTAGGACGGGGAGAATGAAGCGTTTAGAATCGTAAATCGAATTAGACCACGCTTCAAAAAATACGTCGAGGGGGAGAGTATGAAAAAAAAAAAAAAAAAAAAAAAAAAAAAGAGAAGGCGGTGGTCGAGTGGTCAGTGCGCCGACTTGGTTATCCGTAGGTCCCAGGTTCGAGTCCCTCCACAAGACGCTACCAGTTCTCACCCATCGCCGAGTGGAGGAAGGTTACCCACATGCCGTCCAGATCTTTCGTTAACCTTATAGTTTTAGCGGCATAGGTCAAGGGAAGCTCATCATCTCCTCCTCCTCCTCCTCCTCCTCCTCCTCTTCCTCTTTCTCTTCCTCTTCTTCCACAATGCCTCGTCTTCACCCTCCTCTTCTGTATCTTGGTCCTCGTCCTCGTCGTCCTCTTCCTCCTCTTCCTCTTCTTCCACAATGCCTTTCTTCACCCTCCTCTTCTGTATCTTCGTCCTCGTCCTCGTCGTCCTCTTCTTCCTCCTCTTCCTCTTCTTCCTCTTCTTCCACAATGCCTCGTCTTCACCTTCCTCTTCTGTATCTTCGTCCTCGTCCTCGTCGTCCTCTTCTTCCTCCTCTTCCTCTTCTTCCACAATGCCTCGTCTTCACCCTCCTCTTCTAGATCTTCGTCCTTGTCCTCGTTATCCTCTTCTTCCTCCTCTTCCTCTTCTTCCTCTTCTTCCTCGGTGCCTCATCTTCACCCTCCTCTTCTAGATCTTCGTCCTTGTCCTCGTTATCCTCTTCTTCCTCCTCTTCCTCTTCTTCCTTGGTGCCTCATCTTCACCTTCCTCTTCTCTATCTTCGTCCTCGTCCTCGTCCTCCTCTTCCTCATCTTCTTCCTCACCATCTCCTTCTAGTCATCTTTGCTTTTATTCCTCCTCCTCCTCCTCTTCTTTCTCCTCCTCCTCCTCCTCCTCCTCCTCTTCCTCTTCGTTCTCGCACGTGTCCTCGCCGTGATGAGTAATGTCTTGAGGGTCTCGGAACGTCAAGTAAGAGGGAATTACAGACACACGCAGACTTAGGTTACAAGGAGGCTGAAAAGTGGGGAGGAGGAGGGGAATGGGGAAGAGGGGGGAAGATTCTGTGGGGGAGAACAAGCATAGAACGAGGGAGGAAGAATGGAGGAAGACGAGGACAGTAACAAAGGGGAGAGAAGAAGGAGGAGGAGGAGGAGAAGGAGGAGGAAAGAGAGAATAAAAATAACAATAGGCAAAAATATAAATACATGTACTGAACTTCCCCCCAACCCCCCCAACCCCCCCCCCAAAAAAAAAGAAAAAAAGAGAAGCGAAGTTGAGAGCGAAATATTACACACACAAACACACACACACACACACACACACACACACACACACACACACACACACACACCCGGACACGCACGGACACTAACCGACCAACTGACTGACTGACGGACGGGCGGACGGACGGACTGAAACAGCATAATAATTGATAAAAGTGGACGAGACACAGACGGACAGGGACGGTAATGGAGAGGAACACCGGTTGACAAAATGCGAACCGGCAACGACAATACTTTTTTGACCGGGTGGACATTCTGATATGCAGTGGACGGCAGAGCGAAATAAATTGAGATACGGAGCGAAACAAATAAAGAATGATAAATAAATAGATGGAAAGTGAAACAAAAACAAACTGTGAAGATACTTTTTTGACCGTGTGTACATTTCGATATGCAGTGGCCGAGAGAGCGAAATAAATTGAGATACGGAGCGAAACAAATAAAGAATGATAAATAAATAGATGGAAAGTGAAACAAAAAACAAACTGTGAAGATACATTTTTGACCGGGTGTACATTTCGATATACAGTGGCCGAGAGAGCGAAATAAATTGAGATACGGAACGAAACAAATAAAGAATGATGAATAAATAGATGGAAAGTGAAACAAAAACAAACGAATGTATAAAACTGTGAAGATAATTTTTTGACATGGTGGACATTCTATGATTTCCAGTGGACGGGAGAGCGAAATATATTGAGATACGGAGCGAAACAAATAAAGAATGATAAATAAATAGATGGGAAGTGAAAGAAAAACAAACGAATACAGAAACGAATGTATAAATCTGTGAAGATACTTTTTTGACCGGGTGGACATTCAGATACGCAATGGATGGGCGAGCAAAATAAATAGAGATACAAAAAGAGACAAAAACAAACATGAATGAACGTAAATAAATAGATGGGAAGTGAAACAAAAACAAACGAATACAGAAAAGAATGTACAAAACTGTGAAGATATTTTTTTGACCGAGTGAACATTCAGATGCGCAATGGATGGGCGAGCAAAATAAATAGAGATACAAAGCGAGACAAAAAAAAATGAATGAACGTAAGTAAATCAATGGAAAGTGAAGCAAAAACAAACAATATAGAAAATGGACGCGTAAGTGTGTGATAATACTTTTTGGACCGGGTGGACATTCCGATATGCGACGGATGTACGAGCGAAATAGAGATACAAAACGAAACAAATAAAAAACAAGAATGGCGGTGAATAAACAGATGCGAATCGAAACAAAAATAAAGAGAAAAATGAACGTGACAGGTGAACGCGTAGTGGTGTGAAGATACTTTTTTTGTTGGGAGTACAAATCGGTTTACAAAGCACGGGAGAGAAAAATAAATGGATAGATAAGGAATAAAAACGGAGAAAATAAGTACAGTTTGTTGAAGATAATAGACAAAAAGGAAATATTCAACTCTTAATGATCGAATGTGGAAGAAAAAAGTTGGAAAATGAACACAAATAATAGAAAGAAAGGAAAAAAAAGAGGAAGAAGAAATTGATATGTAAAGTAATGCAAAAAGAAAAAAATGAAAGGAAAAAGAGCAGAAGGGGCGAATGAGTACATAGATAAAGTTAACAAATAAGAGGAAGAGGAGGAGGAGGAAGAGGAAGAGGAAGAGGAGGAGGAGGAAGAGGAAGAGGAGGAGGAAGAGGAGGACCACGTATGATCATTTTCCGGTGACCTGACCTGAAACGATCATTCGGAAAGGTCAACACCACATTTTTGTTTGACCGACCGAGACACACACACACACACTCCCCCCCACCCCCACACACACATCCTCTCTCCCCCCTTCCTCCCCCCCGACCCAACCCCAGGCTCAGAAACAACGCCCCAGGGATCGCTAGAGTTGACGGGGAGTTGAAGCGGACAAATCCATCAATCCGTCATCAGCTGATCAGGCACAACTTTGTACAGGTGTCGCAATTAAGGTGTGCTTTTTGCCGCCACCTACCGCCGCTAATTACTCCCTTATGAGGTAACTTTGCCGACACACACACACGCACGCACGCACGCACGCACACATACAGACTTCCATGGAGCAGCCAGCAGAGTTGTAAACAGGTGTGGGAGGGAGGGAGGCTTGTGTGTGTGTGTGTGTGTGTGTGTGTGTGTGTGTGTGCGTTAAAGAGAGAAAAGGACGCAGACAAACAGAGAGAATTTTAACTAACCCCAAAAAAAGTCATTCGTTAGGTTAAAATCACTATATGTATGCAGGGAGAGGAGGAGGATGGGGAAGATGGGGTAGGTGGATGGGGTGGGACATGGGGAGATGGGGAGTGGGGAGGGATGGGTCGAAACTGCAATTTATTTATTATTATTTTTTTTTTTTACAACAAAGGAGACAGATAATACTCAGGATGAATAGAAGAAGAGTCGTGGATGAGGGAAATGGGAATGGGTAACAGGAATGGGGTGAAGATGGGAATGGAGGTGTAGAGAGAAATAGGAACAGAGAATTGCAATGAGATGAAGATGGGGATGAAGAAGATGGGGTAGAGGATCATCTCAGCCCCCTTCTTCTCCATTGTTTCCCCCTCCCTTCCTTTCTTCCTTCCTCTCCCGCCCTATATCAGTCATCCTCTCCCTCTCTGTCTCTCCCTTCCTCCAATCCCCTCCCTAAAATCATTCCACACCTCTCCCTCACCCTTCTTCCCCATCCTTCCTTCTCCCCTTCCCAGAGTCATTCCAGCCTTCATTATCTTCATTCTTCCCCTTCCCTTTCCCTTCTCCCCTTCCCAAATCATCACACCCTCATCCCTCTCCCTCCCGTATCTTCCCCTTCCTTCCCCTCCTACCTCCCTCCCTCACCATGCACCCTTCTTTCCCCCTACCCTTTCCCAACCCTCTCAATTTCCCATTCCTTCCTCCCCTTCCAAAATTACCCCCATCCCTCTCCCTTCTTCTTCCCCTTTCCTTCCTCCTCTCCCTTCTTCTTCCCCTTCCTTCCTCCTCTCCCAAAAGTAACCCCATCCCTCTCCCTTCTCCCCCTTCCTTCCTTTCCTACCTACCTCACCGCCCTTCTTCCCCACCTCCCCCCTTCATCCTCCACCCCTTCCCAAAGTCACAGAGAGAGAGAGAGAGAGAGAGAGAGAGAGACAGGAGTAAGAGCAGGAGGAGGAGGAGGCAGGCAGCGAGGGTTCATCAAAGTTCAAAGTTCTGTAATAAAGGGGCTGGAGCTGACAACCCCGCCTCGCTGTTTATCTGTGACCACTTCAAAAGGTGTCGCTATTTGTCAAACACACCGGCGACTCCTTTTCCACTCCTATTTTCTACGTGCTGGCAAACTTTCGTCCCATTCCTCGACTTTTCAGGAGGAGGAAGAGGAGGAGGAGGAGGAGGAGTGAGAGTAAGGAGAAGGAGGGTTAAGGGAAAGGGTTCAGTATTTCTCTTCCAGTTGCTCCTCCTCCTCCTCCTCCTTCCGCTTCCTCTACCCCTCCTTCTCTTCCTCTTCCTGGCCCTTCCTTTACCCTCCTCCTCTCCTCCTCCTCCTCGCTATCGTCGGTCAGGCAGAAGGCGATCACACTTGCCCATATTCTCCGTTCTACAGCTCGACGCCCGCCCGCCAGCCAGCCAGTCAGCGCGGCCTCCGGAGTTCATCATTCCGTTTTCTTTGAAGTCCCCCGATAGTTCGCTCGCCCCGTGGACCGCCCGGGGCTCTCATTTCGCAAGGTAAAGTTGGCGGCGCGGGCGACGGGGCGGTGAGGGCCACACACCCCCGGGCCAGCGCCACACGAAATTGGGCGGAGTACAAACGCCGAGTTGTTCATATTGAAGAGGCCGTGTGTACTGTGTCAATTTTGGGCGTTGTGTCTGTAGCGGCGGCCGGCAGGAGGTGGAGGAGGAGGAGCAGAAGGGAGGGAGGAGTGACGGAGAGAAAGGAGAAGAAGGGAGAGAAAGGATTGACGTAGTGGATAATGGAGGAGGAGAAAAAGAAGAAAGGATGTTTAGAGGAAGAGAGGAAAAGGGAGAGAAGGAAGAAAGGATATTTGGAGGAAGAGAGAGAGGAGGAGGAGAGGGAGGGACGGAGGAGTGACGGAGAGAAAGGAGAATACGGGAGAAAGGATTGACGTAGTGGATAATGGAGGAGGAGAAAAAGAAGAAAGGATGTTTAGAGGAAGAGAGGAAAAGGGAGAGAAGGAAGAAAGGATATTTGGAGGAAGAGAGAGAGGAGGAGGAGGAGAGGGAGGGACGGAGGAGTGACGGAGAGAAAGGAGAAGAAGGGAGAGAAAGGATTGACGTAGTGGATGATGGAGGAGGAGAAAAAGAAGAAAGGATGTTTGGAGAAAGAGAGAAGAAGGGAGAGAAGGAAGAAAGGATATTTGGAGGAAGAGAGAAAGAAGGAAGGAGGAGAAAGACGAGGCGAGTGAGGAACGGAGAGAGGAGGAGAGAAGGGAAGAAGAGGACGAAGAAAGGAGAGAAAGCACTGGCCTGATAATGGAGGAAGAAAAGAAGGAAGGAAGGAAGGAGAATGGCGTTATGAGTGGAGGAGAAATAAGAGGAGGAATAATAGGAAGAGAGGGGAAAGAAGAGAAAGAGAGAAGAAGAAGGGAGAGAAAAGACCGGGTTGGGCGGATAATGGAGGAAGTGGAAAAGAGAGAAAGAGGTAGATAGGCGTTACGAATGAAGGAGGAATAAGAGGAAGGAAGGAGGAGGAAGAGGTCAGGAGAAAGGAGAGAAAGATGTGGACGGAAGATGGAGGAAAAGGGAGGGAAAAAGGAAAGGGGAAGAAAGGAAAAAAAAACGGGAGAATCTGAAATAATAGAGGAAAGAAAGGAAGGAAGGAACAGGAAAGGAGAAAGGAGATGAGAAAGGGAGGAAGAGAGAGAGGGAGGGAGGGAGGGGAAGGTGGGGGGGGCAGGGGGGGAAGGTGTAGGGTAGCAGGGCGCCCCGACAACATGGGTGTGAAAATTGTGGTTGTGGTTGAGCCCCTGCCGAGAAGGGTACGGTAGATCAAAGAGACGCGCCCCTGCCACTCCCCCCTACCACCCCTGCCCCCCCACCCTACCCTACCCACCCCTATCAACATCCTTCCCCTAATTCGCTACCATCCTTCTTCCGCTAACGTCTCACCCCTGCCAAGCCATCCCTCTGCTACCCCCTACCCCCCTGCCACCCCCCTACCCTGCTATCAACTTCCTCCCATAATTTGTTGCCATGCCTTTTCCAACCCTGCCAGTACCCTTAACTTGCCCTGTTAACGCCTCCCCCCCCTGCCACCCTCCCCCTTCCCCCCCCTGCCATCACATACTCCCTTAAATCGATACCATGCCCTCTTCCGCCCCTGCCAGTACCTATATCTTACCCTGCCAACGCTCCCCCCCCCCTCCCTGCCACCATACCCTGCCGGCCTGTATAGCTTCTGAAGTAAGGTATTCAACCCCTTTTTTTTTAACCCTGTCATTCATTCTTCCATCCCCTTCCGTTCTCACCCCTTCCCCTGTTTGGTTCTGTATGCGTTCCCTTCCTTCCCCTTCCATCCCCTTCTTTCCTTTCCTTGTCCGTTCCTTCCCCTTTTCACCCCCTTCCTTCCCTTTCCTTCCCCCTTCCTCTTCTCTTCCCCTTCCCTCCGTTTCCTCCCCCTTCCTTCACTTTCCTTCCCCCTTCCTCTTCCCTTCCCTTTTCCTTCCTCTTCTCTTTCCCTTCCATCCTCTTCCCTTCCTCTTCCTTTCCCCTTCCTTCCCCTGTATACTCTCTTAACCCTGCTATCTTATCTAACTACTACTACTACTACTACTACTACTACTACTACTACTACTACTACTACTACTACATATCCACCTCACTAGTTCTTCCCTCTCCCTCTTCGTCTCTCTTTCCACATTGTCTTCCTCTCCTCCTCCTCCTCCTCCTCCTCCTCCTCCTCCTCCTCCTTGCCGGATATCCTTCGCCCATTGCGTCTGTGTTTTGAATATACATAGAGATCGGGTGTCTGTCAGTCAGTAAGTCCGTCTGTCTGTCTGTCTGTCTGTGTGTTCTCCCCCCCCACCCCCCTCATTCCCTCCCCTCCTCTCCTCCCCTGGTGTTTGTTTCCATCCCCCTCCCCTTGTGTTTGCGTCTGTTTGTTTTTGTTTTCCTCCCGCTCTCTTTCTCTCTCTCTCTCTGAAGGTGGTGACGCTAATCGGTTTGTTGTTTGTTTGTGTCTTTTTTTAATTGTTTGTGCGTTCGTTTGTGTATGCGTGTGTTTGTGTGGGTGTGTGACTGAATGAATGAATGACTTACTGACTGACTGACTGACTAAATGACTGACTGGTTGATTGACGAGATAACTGACTGATTCACTGACTCATTGACTGACTACATGACTGATTGACTGACTTAACTGACTGACTGACCGACATGTATTCGAGCTAACAACGGTGGAGGCAATTAATTGTTTCATGACAGATTCAGAATGATGAGAACTGAACTTTAAAAAAAACGATTGAGAATATTTTTAAAAGGTGGACTTAGGAAAAGGAAGCAGATTATTTTATTTATTTGCCTTTTAACTCATTTAAATAGTCATTATATATTCTGGCCCTTGATTTTTTCACGACAGATTCAGAATGATGAGAACTGAACTTTAAAAAAAAACGATTGAGAATATTTTTTAAAGGTGGACTTAGGAAAAGGAAGCAGATTATTTCATTTATTTGTCTTTTAATTCATTTAGTTAGTCATTATATATTCTGGCCCTTGATCTGCCTGTCTCCTTTACTGTAAAAAAAAAGAAATAGAGAAAAAGAGAGATATAAGGAACATTGGAAAGTTGCTGTTTTATATATATTACCTTGCAGTGGACTAATTACAGGCTGATGATGATGATAGTGATGATGATGATGATGATTTTTTTTTTACAACAAAGGAACAGCTCAAGGGCACAAAGAAAGGAAACAATAATAATAATAAAAAAAAAAGCCCGCTACTCGCTGCTCCTAAAAAGAATCCAAGGAGGTGGCCGAAAGAGGGGTCATTATCGGGAGCAGACAGGCCAATGACGATGATAGTGATGATACTGAGAATAATGATGATGATAGTGATGATACTGAGAATAATGATGATGATAGTGATGATACTGAGAATAATGATGATGATAGTGATGATACTGAGAATAATGATGATGATGATGATGATGATGATGACGATAGTATTTCAACTTACCGACCAGCTAACTAAACGAACATTCCCACACTCCCCCCTTCCCCTCCCCCCTCTCCTCCCTCCCTCCCTCCCCTTCCCTCTGACCTACCCTAACTTGGGAGGGGGAGAGGGAGTAACATACCCCTCCCCTCCCCCCTCCCTTCCTCCCCCCCTCTCCCAACACACACGCTTCATTGACCTTCCTCCCCGTTTCCCCCTCCTCATCCCTCTTCTGTGACCCCTTGACCCCTCCCCCTCTTACCCCCCGAAAATAAGACTCCTGCCCCCCCCCCCTCTCCCCCCCCCCTCTGACCCCCCCCCCTTCTCAGCCGCCCGTTCTAGGTCACTTCACACATATTAGTTTGACCTGGCACCATCAGCGCCGCCGTGAGAGAGAGAGAGAGAGAGAGAAGGGGAGTGGTGAGAGAGGCGACAAAAGTGGTGTTAGAACCTAGGTGTGAATCCTCCTCTTCTACCCTCGAGGTTTCCGGGAGAGAGAGAGAGAGAGAGAGAGAGAGAGAGAGAGACCAGACCAATAGCATTTAATTTTATCTTTATTTTCCATCTTCTTTTTTTTATTTTTGTACTTTTTTTTTTCAGAAGTCGATTCCATGTAATACTTTGACTCTTCTTCTTCCTCCTCCTCCTCCTCCTCCTCCTCCTCCTCCTCCTCCTCCCCCTCCTCCTCCTCCCCGGGGTAATAAAGTGTCAAGCTCACGGCCAAGACTAAATTGTTTTTGACGCCTCGAGTGTGAAGACATGACCACACTGACCGCCTCCCCCCCCTCCCCCCCCCTCCCCCCCTTCCCTCCCTCCCTCCTGTGACCCTCCTTTCCCTCCCCTTCTTTCCCTTCCCCTGTTTCCTTCTCCCCTCTGCTCCACTGGCCTTCCTCTTTCTCTCCCTCCCTTCCTTCCTCACTGCCTTCCTCCCTTCCTTCCTTCCTTCCTTTCCTTCATTTTTCCCTTCCTTCTTTCCCTCCTTTGACCCTCCTTTCCCCTCTTTTCCTCTTTCCCTTCCCCTCTTCTGCCATTTCCTTTCTTCCTCTTTGTCCCTTCCTCTTTGTTATCCTTCCTCCCTTTCTTTTCTTTTTCTTCTCCCTTTCCCTCATGTTTCTCTTCCTTCTCCCTTTATGCTCCTCTCTTCTTCCCCTTCTTTTCTTCCTTTCATTTCTTTCCTTCTTTTTTTCCTTAATTATTTCCCTCTCTTCCTCCTTCCCTTCCTCCCTATCTTTCCCTCCTTTTTTCCTCCCCTCTTCCTCCTCCCCTTCTTTCCTTGTCTCCTTCCTTCTTTTCATTTCTTTCCTTCTTTTTTTCCTTATTTATCTCCCTCTCTTCCTCCTTCCCATCCTCCCTATCTTTCCCTGCTCTTTTCCTCCCCTCTTCCTCTTCCGTACCTTCTTATTTCACTTCCTTCAATATCCCTTCCCATCTTCCTCTCATAATGTATCCCTCACCTTCCTTTCTCTTCTCTTACCCTTTCTACCTCTCCCCCTTTCTCTTCTTTTCCCTTCCTCCTCCCTTCCCTTCCCTTCAGTCCCGGATGTCTTCTGTCACCGGATAGGGATAGAAAGGAAGGGAACGACAGGATAGAAAAAGGGGAGGAATGAAAAATGAAGGGAAGGAAAGGGTAGAGAAGGGAAAGGAAAGGAAGGATAGGGAGAGGAAGGAAGGGAACGACAGGAGAGGGAGAAGGGAGGGAAGGGAAGATACGAAAATGATGTGAGGGGAGGGGAGAATGAGACGGAATGTGGAGAACTGAGGGAGAAAGGGAGAAAACAGGGGAGACAAAACAGATGAAAATGAAGAAAAGGGAGAAGGGAGAAGAAAATGAAGGAGAGAAGAAGGATGAGGAGGGAGAAAAAAAAGTGGGGAGGAAAGGAAACGGAGGTTGTAATAGTCCCTCCCTCTCTCTCTCTCTCTTTCACTTTCTCACTTTCCTCCACGACCTTCTCTCCCTCCCCTCTCTCCCCTCTTCTCCCCCCCCCCCCCCCCCATTTTAAGGAGGGACCTGAAGATAAGCCTGTTATGTGGAACTGTCTGGGGTGTGAACATGTGACACTCTCTCTCTCTCTCTCTCTCTCTCTCTCTCTCTCTCTCTCTCTCTCTCTCTCTCTCTCTCTCTCTCTCTCTCTCTCTCTCTCTCTCTCTCTCTCTCTCTCTCTCTCTCTCTCTCTCTCTCTCTCTCTCTCTCTCTCTCTCTTCTTTTTCTCATTATCTTCCTCTCTTATTTCTCTTCCTCCTCCTCCCCCTCCTCCTCCTCCTCCTCCTCTTCTTCCTGTGACCTCTCTTGACCTCCTTAATTGACCTCTTCACCTGGGTCAAATCAGAAACAGGTGATGGAGAGAGAGAGAGAGAGAGAGAGAGAGAGAGAGAGAGAGAGAAAGGGGGGGGGGGCAAACCAACCACCGACCTCCATTTTTCTCTCCACCCTGCCCCCTCCCTTCCCTCCCTTCCTCTCTCCCTTCCCTTCCCTTCCTCTCCCTTGCTTCCGGTCAAAAGAGAGGGGAGAAGGGGGGAGGAGGAGGGGAGAGAGAAGGGGGGAGGGGGAGGGGTGTTTGGAGAGCTCACAAACACCTATACTAAGACAACACATACCCTGCCACACACACACCCTGTCAAACCCCTGCCAAACACACCTCTGTCAAACCCTTGTCAAAACCTCTGTCAGAATTCTTGCCGCACATACTCTGCCAAATACCTGCCAAGCAACCTCTGTCAAACCTCTTCTAAACCCCTGTCAAACCCCTGCCAAACACACCTCTGTCAAACCCTTGTCAAAACCTCTGTCAGAATTCCTGCCCCCACATACTCTGCCATATACCTGCCAAACCTCTGTCAAACCTCTTCTAAACCCCTGTCAAACCCCTGCCAAACACACCTCTGTCAAACCCCTGTCAAAACCTCTATCGAAATTCCTGCCACACGTACTCTGCCAAATACCTGCCACACTCCCACCCTGCCAAACTCCTCTGTCAAACCTCTTCTAAACCCCTGTCAAACCCCTGTCAAACCTCTCCCTCTGCCCCACACACTGCCAAACCCCTGTCAAAACCCCTACCACACACACCCTTCTCAGCCCCTACCGCACCGCTATCTCATCCTTGTCAAACTTAAGCAACACACACCCTGCACTGCCCCTGCCACCACCCCTGCCTCAGACATCCATATACCTCTGTCTAATCCCTTCAACTTTCTCTTCACGCATCCCCTTTCAACCCTGCCTCACTACACCTCCTCCCTCACTCACTCACTCACTCACTCACCTCCCCTGCCTTGTTCTCTGCCCCTGCCAAGCTACCCTTCTTAGCATGTGCTTTTTCACCTTCTCTTTTTCGTAGTTTCTTATTCCTCATTTATTCCTTCTTCTTTATTTTCCTTACAATCGTCTATTTTTATTTCCTCTTCCCCACTTCTTTTCAACCCTTTTTTTTTTTATCTTTCTTTCTTCGTTTTTTTTTCTTTTTTATATCTGTATTTTCTATCTCTTTCTCCTCTTTATTCTCTCTCTCTCTCTCTCTCTCCTTCCTTTCTTTCCTCCATACCTCCGTTCTTTTTTTCTCCTACCTCCTTCCTTTCCTTCTTCAGTTCTAATCTTTCATTCCTCCTACCGTCCTCTCTCTCTCTCCTTCCTTCCTTTCCTCCATATCTCCTCTCTTATCTCCTCCTACCTCCCTCCTTTCCTCCTACCTCCTCCCTCTCTCTCTCTGTCCTTCCCCTCCTTTCTTCTCTCCTCCTACGTCATAGCTCCTACCTTCCGTCCTACGCCCCCTTTATACTTCTTTCCTTCTTTACATGTTCATTCTTTTCATCTCGTCTATAAATTCAACAACAATAACATTAATCAGGACCTTGAAAGACACAAAGAGCCGTGTAAATATGTGCAACTTCCTGATAACGGTTTGCACGTGTATTGCTGCGTCACGCTCGAGAGAGAGAGAGAGCACGTGGAGGGGGTTGATACTTTTAGACATGATCATCTCAAAAAAAAGGTCGTGAATAAGAAATTGTTTTGTTGTGTTTTGAAAAGGAGGAGGAGGAGGAGGAGGAGGAAGGAGGGAGGGAGTGCTTTAAGGCGTTGAGTGTGTGTGTGTGTGTGTGTGTGTGTGTGTGTGTGTGTGTGTGTGTCAAAATGAAAAGAAATAGGAAAAAAAAAAAGAGAAAAAAAGCCTTTGTTATTAGTTTCAAGAGTTAGAAATATGTGAGAGGGAAACTGTATATATATTTCTCTCTCGAAACTAACAAAAGCCTTCTTGATTTTTTTCTTTTGTTTGTTTACTCTCTCTCTCTCTCTCTCTCTCTCTCTCTCTCTCTCTCTCTCTCTCTCTCTCTCTCTCTCTCGCTGGGAGGTCCCGTCTCAGGGGGGGCCAAGACAGCTAATTAGGGCTAACTGGGTCACGTGATTAGTTAAGAGTCGTTAGGCAAAGGGGGGGAGGGGGGGAGGGGGGCGGGGAGGGGGGGGGGAGAGGGGAGTCGCTATAAGAAAGGGGAGACGCAAAAGATGAAGGGGAGATTGTTTACATGGAGTGTGTTTTTATCTCCCCTTCTCTCCCCTTCCCTTCCCTTTCTCTCCTTTTCCTTCCTCCACCCTCCTCCTCTTCCTCTCCCTTATTTTCGCTTCCCTTCCTTTTCCTTCGTTTTCCCCATCCCTCTCCTCCCTTCGCCTCCTTTCTCTTCCCTTCCTCTCCCTTCTTTTCACTTCCCTTCCTTTTCCTTCGTTTTCCCCTTCTCTCTCTCCTCCCTTATCTTCCCTTCCCTCCCTTCTTTCTTTCCTTTCCTCTCCTTTCTCTCCCTTTCGCTTCCTTTCTCCTCCCTTGCCTTTCCTTTCCTTTTCTTTTCCTTCTTTTCCTTTCTTTCCTTTTCCTTCTTCTCCCTTCCCTTTCCTGTTCTTTTGTGTTTCCTTTTTATCCTCATCAATTTTTTTCTTCTCTTCCTTTCCCTCTTCCTCCTTTCCCTTCTCTTCCTTCCTTTCCCTTCGTCTCCCACTTGTGATTCATCTTTTCCTTATTATTCCTCTTTTGTCTTCATCTATTATTTTCCTCCTCCTCCTCCTCCTCCTCTTCTTCCTCCTCCTCCTCCTCCTCCTCCTCCTCGCACGTGTGGGAGGATTAGGCGCCAAACCGGAACCGAACCCGCAGCGATGGTGGTCCAGCTAATGCGAGACAGACGACAGAAGGAAGGAAGGAAGGAAGAAAGGAAGGAAGGAAGAAAGGAAGGAAGGAAGGAAGGAAGGGAGGAAGAAAAAAAGGAAGGAAGGGAGGAAGGAAGAAAGGAAGGAAGGAAGAAAGGAAGGGAGATGTCAGGCGTTACTGAATGACTGACTGACTGGGATTGACTGACTGAATAGGTGACTGACTGGCTGACTAGGTGAACTGAATGGCTAGGTGACTGGGTGGTTCATTGACTGGGTGGGCGGGTGAATGACTGTCTGGGTGACTGAATGTGTGGTTTGACTGAATAAGTTCGTGTGGCTGAGTGTTAAAACGTCAAATTAGAAGTTTAGAATACAAGAAATTCGGAACTTGAAATTTTGGAAAGAAGAACTGACGGACCGACTGACTGGCTGACTGACTGGCTGAGAACAAGGAGAGGAGAAACTGTGCAAAGGAAACTATTAGTAGCAATGTTAAAACGCCGAGACAGCCGCTTCAGTTTCACACTTCACCTGAAACACATCGCTTCCTCTTCTTTTGAGCGTGTATAGAAGTCACAGAGAGAGAGAGAGAGAGAGAGAGAGAGAGAGGAATGCTGTTGTCCCCCCTCGCTTCCACCCCCCTTCCCTCCCCTGAATCCCCCCTTCACCTCTTGCCCCTCCTACGCCCCATACTCCTATCTCAAGCCCCCTCGTGCTCCCCCATTCCCCCTTTCACCCCCCTCTATATCCCCTGCACACCCCAACACCCCTTCCACCCCTTCGACCATCCCTTTTAACCCCCTCTATATCCCCTGCACCCCCTCTTGACCATCCTTTAACCCCCTCTGTATCCCTTGCACCCCAACACCCCTTCCACCCCTTCGACCATCCCTTTTAACCCCCTCTATATCCCCTGCACCCCCCAACACCCCTTCCACCCCTTCGACCATCCCTCAGCCATCACCTCTCCCCCCATCCTCCTCCCTTTGCTCCCCACCTCGCCCCCGCTACCCCCCCACCTCCTTCATACCAGAAACACTCACCCACGAAAAGCGAGAGAGGCGCCCCGAATCGAGTCTTTCCTCTCCTCCTCGTCGTCGGTAATTATGGCATCAACGATCGAAAAAGATCTCGTGTAGCGATGCGCCGCGCGACTCGGTCCTTAGACTTGATGCGGCCACCGACAGAAGGGAGAGAGGGAGGGAGGAAACGAGGAAAGAGAAAATGGAAAGAACTTGATCGCAGGAACTCGTGCCGCGCCGTTAAAAGGTGAATCGCGTATAGGCTGAAGGTGCAGGTGTTTAGAGGTAGGTAAGGTAGTTAATTAGTCTGCTTAGGTGAGGTTGTTAGGTTAGGTTATTTAGGTTACATGGGTTAGATTATGAAGGTTAAGTTAGGTTAGATTTTTTAGGTTAGGTTACTTAGGTTAGGTTAGATGAGGTTGTTAGGTTAGGTTAGGTTAGTTTAGATGAGGTTGTTAGGTTAGGTTAGGTTACTTAGGTTAGGTTAGATGAGGTTGTTAGGTTAGGTTAGGTTACTTAGGTTAGGTTAGATGAGGTTGTTAGGTTAGGTTAGGTTACTTCGGTTAGATTATGCAGGTTAAGTTAGGTTAGATTTTTTAGGTTAGGTTACTTAGGTTAGTTTAGATTATTTAGGTTACGTAGGTTAGGTTAGGTTAGACTATTTAGGTTAGGTTATAACTAATAGTGACATGATGATGATGATGATTAGGTTAGGTTAGGTATGATTAGTCTCGAAAGCAAGGCGTGTATATAGGTGTGGCAGAGGTCAGTGCAGGGGTGGCAGGGTGATGTGTTAGCAATGAAAGAGACGGAAGGGAATACAGAATTTGAGAACGTAAACTTGATGGCAAGAAAATGTATAGTTGAATGTTTGTTGATCGTTCACTATAACAATTCGGTGAACGTTTAAATCACCGAAAAAGAAAAAAGAAAAAGAAGTTATGTTTATGAAAATTATGTACTCGAAGAACTTTTTTTATATATTTTTTACCAAGGATCATGTTCAGAAGATTTCCCATGACTGCATCACGGTATACATAAACGTACACACACGCACACACACAACCCTCCCCACCTTCCCACATACACACACACACACACACCCCTCCTCTCCACACGTACACAAACCTTCCCCACCCACACAACACCCCCTTCTCCCCACACCCACACGCATACACAGCCCTCCCCACACACCCATACACACACACACACACCCCTCCTCTCCACACATACACAAACCTTCCCCACCCACACAACACCCCTTTCTCCCCTCCTCTCCCACCCACACCCACACACGCACACACGCCTGAGAGCCCTGGGATAATAATGGAGGCGGACTAAAAGCATCATTTAGATAGAATTACCCGTCCATTGTGTTTCAACAGTCAAATTGTTCCTCTCCTCGGGCGACGCTCACCCGCGGACCAGGGGGCGCAAACCCTCGCCGCCCCACCGCCCACTCCCGCCCGCACGCCGCCCCGCCTTAAGGGCCACGCCGCGCCGCCCTGCCCGCCCGCCGCCGCTCCTCCGCCCGCCTTGAAAATATTGATTCCTGAAATACAAAGAAGTCTGTGTGAGGCTCGGCGGCCCATTTTCCCGCTAAATATTTGTATATTCTGCCTTGGAGGACATAATTGTGGCGCGGCGAGAGGAGGACGGCGCCCCCGGCAGGCTAATAACGCTGCTGCCGCCCCGCCACTCCGCCGCCACGCCGCCGCCGCCGCCACACTGCAGAGAGAAAGTCAGCCACCGCCACCACCGCCGCCGCCGCCACACTGCAGAGAGAAAGTCAGCCACCGCCACCACCGCCGCCGCCACACTGCAGAGAGAAAGTCAGCCACCGCCACCACCGCCGCCGCCGCCACACTGCAGAGAGAAAGTCAGCCACCGCCACCACCGCCGCCGCCGCCACACTGCAGAGAGAAAGTCAGCCACCGTCACCGCCGCCGCCGCCGCCGCCGCCGACGTTGCAAGTAAATAAATATCCCCATGTCACCACCACCACCGCCTCCGCCATCGCCGCCGCCGCCCAATGCAGGAAGAGCGTCAGCCATCGCCGCCCACACAGGATAATACTAATAAGGTGCCGCCGGTCGCTACAGGAAGAACGTCAGCCATCGCCACCGCCTAGAAGATGATAATAACTATATATGCCGCCGGTTGCTGCAGGGAGAACGTTATCCCCCTCCGCCGCCGCCTACTGCAGAGAGAACGTAAGCCAGTCCCACCTTCGCCGCTCAGTGCAGGAAGAACGTCAGCCGCTGCCCCCTATATACCAGAAAATGATAATGAGATGTCGCCGACCGCTATAAGAAGAACGTTAGCCCTTCGCCGCCTATTTCAGAGAGAACGTAAGCCACTCTCGCCGCCTCTCAGTGCAGGAAGAACGTCAGCCGCTGCCGCTCAAAGGGAAAATAATTTATGTCGTCTCATTTTATACGTCGGGATGATGATGATGATGATGATGATGATAATGATAATAATGATGATGATAATGATGATAATGATGATAATAATAATAATAATAAGAACAACAACAACAACAACAACAACAACAACAACAGTATTAATAAATCACAAAACCTTCCCAAAGACAGACAGACTCAGCCATCGCCGCGCCAGTCAGATTCTCCGCCATTTCGTCGGGGAGAGAATTAACGGCGGCGGCTTCACCTTCGTCGCCTCCGCCTGCCTCTGCCGCCAGTGTCCCTCGCCGCGGCCTCTCGGTGTCAGGAGCAAGACGCCGCCAGCAGAGCACCATCGCCACCTCCATCCCTGCTGCCTGGTGGGAGTGGGGGTGGATATAAGCAGAGTACCGTTACTAACAAGGAAAAATAAAAATCAAATGAAAATGGACACAAATTAAAATGTTGACCTCAATTGTAGTCAGTCACCACCACCACCACCACCACTAACAACAACAACAACAACAACACTACCACCACTACCAACACTAGCCACCAC
>NC_066509.1:3514518-3522018 GCF_024679095.1 Eriocheir sinensis | reverse complement strand
TTCCTTCTCGTGTTTTTTTCGTGTTGTGTTGGAGAAGAGATAAACGACCGACACCCCTGTTAGAGCTATCTCACACGTCTACTCCTCGCTTTAGGTTCTCTCTCTCTCTCTCTCTCTCTCTCTCTCTCTCTCTCTCTCTCTCTCTCCATATTGTTTTTTTTCTAAATAGGATCCGATTCTTTGCTTAATTCTCTTTTTTTTATTTTATGGGATTATTTTTTACTTTTTTCTCTTCTCCTCCTCTCTACTTTCCTATCCTCCTCCTCCTCCTCCTCCTCCTCCTCTTCCTCCTCCTCCTCTTCTTTTTCCTCTTGATTATTTTTTTTATCCATCTCCTCTCTTTATCTCCATCTTCTTTTCCGCCTCCTTCTCATCTTCCTTTTTTTTCCTTATTCTTCCTTTCCTTTTTTTTTATTCTTCGTTATCCTTTTTTACCCTCTCCTATTCTTCGTCTATCTCCTTCTCCATCTTTATTTATTTCTCCTTCCCTTCCTTTTCCTCCTTTTCTTTTCTCCATTTTCCTGTTTTTCCTCTTTTTCTTCTTTGTCCTTTGCCTCTGTTGCCTCCTCCTCCTCCTCCTCTCCTGTATCCATCCCCTCTTCCTTCTCCTCTTCCTCCTCCTCCTCCTCTTCCTCCATCTTTTCTCTTCCTTTCTTCTCCTTCCCCTCCTACATTTTCTGATTTTTTCCTCCTTTTTTTTTTTCTCCCTCCCTTTTGTCTCCTCCTCCTCCTCCTCCTCCTCCTCCTCTTCCTCCATCTTTTCTCTTCCTTTCTCCTCCTTCCCCTCCTTCTCAATTTTGCTGATTCTTTCCTTCTTTTTTTTTTTCTCTCCGCTTCTCCCCTTTTGTCTCCTCCTCCTCCTCCTCCTCCTCTCTATACATCTCTCCCATGCTTTCTTTTCCTTCCTTCCTTCTTTCCTTCCCCTCTGTCTCTTCTTCCTCTTCTTCTCTTTTTTTTTGTCCATTCTATTCCCTCTTCTCCTTTCTCTACACCTCCTCTTCCATATTTTCTTTCCCATCTTCTTTCCTTCCCCTCTTTCTCTCTTCTTCCTCTTTTCATCGTCTTTCTCATCCTTCCTTCTGTTTCCTCTTCCCCCTTTCTCTACACCTCCTCTTCCATATTTTCTTTCCCATCTTCTTTCCTTCCCCTCTATCTCTCTTCTTCCTCTTTTCATCGTCTTTCTTTCCCTTCTTCCTCCTGTTCCCTCTTCTCCTTTCTCTACACCTCCTCTTTCCTATTTTCCTTCCCCTCCTCTTTCCTTCCCCTCTATCTCTCTTCTTCCTCTTTTCATCGTCTTTCTTTCCCTTCCTCCTCCTGTTCCCTCTTTCCCCCTTCTAACATCTCAAAAATATCTTCGTGGAATTTCTAGTGATGAATTTTCTCTCTATATTTATTTTTGGTGCAGTCTAAAAAAAAAAAATAGGAATGGAAAAAAATTAATCGAGTGGCCTTTTATATGTGAACCTTCCCTTTACTTTCCCCTTTCCCTTTCCCCTTTCCTTACCTTTGCTTTCCTTCACCCTCCCTTTCTTTTTGCTATCCTTTCCCTTTTCCTCTCCTTTCCTTCCCTTCCCTTTCCTTCCCTTCCCTTTCCCTTACTTACCCTTCCCTTACTCACCCTTTCTCTTACATTCTCTTTCCTTCACCTACCCTTTACCTATTCTCTCTCTCTCTCTCTCTCTCTCTCTCTCTCTCTCTCTCTCTCTCTCTCTCTCTCTCTCTCTCTCTCTCTCTCTCTCTCTCTCTCTCTCTCTCTCTCTCTCTCTCTCTCTCTCTCTCACACACACACACACACACACACACACACACACTCACACACAAATAAAATAAATAAAATAAAATAAAATATGTATAGAACGTAAAAGAAATAAAAGATAAATAAATAAACGCTTCCGGTAAATTGCAGGCTAATCGTGTTTTTCTTTATTCTTTTTTTTCTTTTTTGGGGGGGGGCCGTCGATAAAACAATGAGTACCCAAAAATAAAAATAAAAACTACTAAGAAAAAAAACACCTCAGAGAAAACACCAATTTTCCACACCTGCCACACACCTGCTAATTAGTGGATCGCTCGTTTTCACCTAATTAACCTTTTTTTCTCTGTTTGTTTTTACTTTCCTCTATAATGATGTTTTGGTGGATGATCATATTCATTTTTTTACTTTAAAACTTTTTACTTTCTGCTTACTCTTCTTATCTCTCGAGCAGCGGTGCCAGACTATATCGAATTCACCACATTGCAATAACCTTTTTTTTGCGGTGCCAGACTATATCGAACTCACCACATTGCAATAACTTTTTTTTTTTGCGGTGCCAGACTATATCGAACTCACCACATTGCAATAACTTTTTTTTGTGGTGCCAGACTATATCGAACTCACCACATTGCAATAACTTTTTTTTGTGGTGCCAGACTATATCGAACTCACCACATTGCAATAACTTTTTTTGTGGTGCCAGACTATATCGAACTCACCACATTGCAATAACTTTTTTTTGTGGTGCCAGACTATATCGAATTCACCACATTGCAATAACTTTTTTGTGTGGTGCCAGACTATATCGAACTCACCACATTGCAATAACTTTTTTTTTTTGCGGTGCCAGACTATATCGAACTCACCACATTGCAATAACTTTTTTGTGTGGTGCCAGACTATATCGAACTCACCACATTGCAATAACTTTTTTGTGTGGTGCCAGACTATATCGAATTCACCACATTGCAATAACTTATTTTTTGTGGTGCCAGACTATATCGAACTCACCACATTGCAATAACTTTTTTTTTGTGGTGCCAGACTATATCGAACTCACCACATTGCAACAACTTTTTTTATTTTGTGGTGCCAGACTATATCGAACTCACCACATTGCAATAACTTTTTTTTTTTGTGGTGCCAGACTATATCGAACTTACCACATTGCAATAACTTTTTTTTTGTGGTGCCAGACTATATCGAACTTACCACATTGCAATAACTTTTTTTTTGTGGTGCCAGACTATATCGAACTCACCACATTGCAATAACTTTTTTTGTGTGGTGCCAGACTATATCGAACTCACCACATTACAATAACTTTTTTTGTGGTGCCAGACTATATCGAACTCACCACATTGCAATAACTTTTTTTGTGGTGCCAGACTATATCGAATTCACCACATTGCAATAACTTTTTTTGTGGTGCCAGACTATATCGAATTCACCACATTGCAATAACTTTTTTTGTGGTGCCAGACTAAATCCAATTCACCACATTGCAATAACTTTTTTTGTGGTGCCAGACTATATCGAATTCACCACATTGCAATAACTTTTTTTGTGGTGCCAGACTATATCGAATTCACCACATTGCAATAACTTTTTTTGTGGTGCCAGACTATATCGAACTCACCACATTGCAATAACTTTTTTTTGTGGTGCCAGACTATATCGAACTCACCACATTGCAATAACATTTTTTTGTGGTGCCAGACTATATCGAACTCACCACATTGCAATAACTTTTTTTATTTTGTGGTGCCAGACTATATCGAATTCACCACATTGCAATGGCTTTTTTTTTTTGTGGTGCCAGACTATATCGAATTCACCACATTGCAATAACTTTTTTTTTTTGTGGTGCCAGACTATATCGAACTCACCACATTGCAATAACTTCTTTTTTTTGTGGTGCCCCAATATATAGAAATCACCACAATGAAAAAACATTTTTTTTGTGGTGCCAGACTAAATCCAATTCACCACATTGCAATAACCTTTTTTTGTGGTGCCAGACTATATCGAACTCACCACATTGCAATAACTTTTTTTTTTGTGGTGCCAGACTATATCGAACTCACCACATTGCAATAACTTTTTGTGTGGTGCCAGACTATATCGAACTCACCACATTGCAATAACTTTTTGTGTGGTGCCAGACTATATCGAACTCACCACATTACAATAACTTTTTTTTTTGTGGTGCCAGACTATATCGAACTCACCACATTGCAATAACTTTTTTTTGTGGTGCCAGACTATATCGAATTCACCACATTGCAATAACTTTTTTTTTGTGGTGCCAGACTATATCGAATTCACCAAATTGCAATAACTTTTTTTTTTGTGGTGCCAGACTATATCGAACTCACCACATTGCAATAACTTTTTCTATTTTGCGGTGCCAGACTATATCGAACTCACCACATTGCAATAACTTTTTTTTTTTGCGGTGCCAGACTATATCGAACTCACCACATTGCAATAACTTTTTTTTTTTGCGGTGCCAGACTATATCGAACTCACCACATTGCAATAACTTTTTTGTGTGTGTGGTGCCAGACTATATCGAACTCACCACATTGCAATAACTTTTTTGTGTGTGTGGTGCCAGACTATATCGAACTCACCACATTGCAATAACTTTTTTTTTTGTGGTGCCAGACTATATCGAACTCACCACATTGCAATAACTTTTTTTTGTGGTGCCAGACTATATCGAACTCACCACATTGCAATAACTTTTTTTTGTGGTGCCAGACTATATCGAACTCACCACATTGCAATAACTTTTTTTGTGGTGCCAGACTATATCGAATTCACCACATTGCAATAACTTTTTTTTTGTTGCCAGACTATATAGAATTCACCACATTGCAATAACTTATTTTTGTGGTGCCAGACTATATCGAACTCACCACATTGCAATAACTTTTTTTTTTTGTGGTGCCAGACTATATCGAACTCACCACATTGCAATAACTTTTTTTTGCGGTGCCAGACTATATCGAATTCACCACATTGCAATAACTTTTTTTTTTTGCGGTGCCAGACTATATCGAACTCACCACATTGCAATAACTTTTTTTTTTTTGTGGTGCCAGACTATATCGAACTCACCACACTGCAATAACTTTTTTTGTGTGGTGCCAGACTATATCGAACTCACCACATTGCAATAACTTTTTTTTTTTTGTGGTGCCAGACTATATCGAACTCACCACATTGCAATAACTTTTTTGTGTGGTGCCAGACTATATCGAACTCACCACATTGCAATAACTTTTTTTGTGTGGTGCCAGACTATATCGAACTCACCACATTGCAATAACTTATTTTGTGTGGTGCCAGACTATATCGAATTCACCACATTGCAATAACTTTTTCTATTTTGTGGTGCCAGACTATATCGAACTCACCACATTGTAATAACTTTTTTTTGCGGTGCCAGACTATATCGAACTCACCACATTGCAATAACTTTTTTTTTGTGGTGCCAGACTATATCGAACTCACCACATTGCAATAACTTTTTTTTTTATTTGTGGTGCCAGACTATATCGAATTCACCACATTGCAATAACTTCTTTTTTTTTTGTGGTGCCAGACTATATCGAACTCACCACATTGCAATAACTTTTTTTTTTTTGTGGTGCCAGACTATATCGAACTCACCACATTGCAATAACTTTTTTTTTTGCGGTGCCAGACTATATCGAATTCACCACATTGCAATAACTTTTTTTTTTTTTGTGGTGCCAGACTATATCGAACTCACCACATTGCAATAACTTTTTTTTTTTTTGTGGTGCCAGACTATATCGAATTCACCACATTGCAATAACTTTTTTTTTTTGTGGTGCCAGACTATATCGAACTCACCACATTGCAATAACTTTTTTTTGTTTTTGTTTTTTGTTACAGCTATTGCAAGAAGACATCATCAATAATCAACCACTTCAAGGATAGCTATTAATGAATCTCGTTATTAGGGCGAAGGAAAAAGATAAACAGCTGACTAAGGAAATTATCAAAAGGAAATGAAGGAAAAAGAGGAAAAGAAAGAATTAGAAAGCAAAAATATCGACGAAAATTTGAATCTCGAGGAAAAGAAATAAGGAAAAGATATAAAGAAGAAAAACAACTGTAAGAAAATTATCAAAAGGAAAGGAAGGAAAAAGAAAGTATATTAGAAAGCAAAATTTATCGACGAAAATTAGAACCTAGAGGAAAAGAGGGAAGGAAAAGATAGGAAAAAAGAAAAACAGCTGACTAAGAAAATTATCACAAAAGGAAAGGAAGGAAAAAGAAGGAAAAAGAAAGTATTAGAAAGCAAAAAAATATCAATGAAAATTAGGATCTAGAGGAAAAGAGGGAAGGAAAAGCTGGGAAAAAGAAAACAGCTGACTAAGGAAATTAGAAAAAGGAAAGGAAGGAAAAAGAAAGTATTAGAAAACAAAATATCGATGAAAATTAGGACCTAGAGGAAAAGAGTTAAGGAAAAGATAGGAAAAAAGAAAAACAACTGACTAAGAAAATTATCAAAAGGAAAGGAAGGAAAAATGAGGAAAAAAGAAAGTATTAGAAAGCATCTCGAGGAAAAGAGGGAAGGAAAAGATGAGAGAAAGAGAATGACAATTGACTAAGAAAATTATGAAAAGGAAAGGAAGGAAAAAAGAGGAAAAAGAAAGTATTAGAAAGCAAAAAATATCAACGAAAATTTGAATCTAGAGGAAAAGAGGAAAAAAGAAAAACAGCTGACTAAGAAAATTATGAAAAGGAAGGAAAAAGGAGGAAAAAAAAGAAAATATTAGAAAACAACACATATATCCTCTCTCTCTCTCTCTCTCTCTCTCTCTCTCTCTCTCTCTCTCTCTCTCTCTCTCTCTCTCTCTCTCTCTCTCTCTCTCTCTCTCTCTCTCTCTCTCTCTCTCTCTCTCTCTCTCTCTCTCTCTCTCTCTCTCTCTCCTGCCAATATTGTCGACAGGAACACTTTTTGTCAAGCGTCTGAATCTTCCGTCAAATATTTTGCCTTTGTACTCTTTGTGTCTCCCTGACCCGCGCCCTTCCCTGCCCTTCCCTTCAGCCCTTCACCCCTTCAGCGACCCTTTAGCCGTTTAGTCCTTCGTTGCGCCGTTCAGTTCCCTTCGTTTCCCTTCCCTTCCCTTCCCTTTTATTTTGTCTGACCCGAGCCGTTCCCTGCATGCCCTTCCTCGCCCCTTCTATTCCCTTCACCCCTTCAGCAACCCTTTAGCCGTTTAGTCCTTCTTTGCGCCCTTCATTTCCCTTCGTTTCCCTTCCTGTCCTTTCCCTTCCCTTCCCTTTGTATCTCCCTGACCCGCGCCCTTCCCTGCCCTTCCCTTCAGCCCTTCACCCCTTCAGCGACCCTTTAGCCGTTTAGTCCTTCGTTGCGCCGTTCAGTTCCCTTCGTTTCCCTTCCCTTCCCTTCTCTTTGTATCTCCCTGACCATCGCCCTTCCTTGCCCTTCCTCGCCCCTTCCACTCCCTTCACCCCTTCAGCAGCCCTTCCCTTCCGTTCCCTTCCTTTCAATTTCCTTCCTTTCCTTCTCTTCGCTTCCCTTCCCTTCCCTTCCCTTCCCTTCCCATTTCCTTCCTTTCGCTTCCCTTCCCTTTATTTCCTTGCCCTTCCCATCCTTTCCCTCTCCTTATTTTCGTTATCCTTCGCTTCCCTTCCCTTTTCTTCCCCTCCCAGCCCTTCCCTTCCCTTCCCTTCCTTTC
>NC_066509.1:3502018-3504518 GCF_024679095.1 Eriocheir sinensis | reverse complement strand
GGCCGCACCCGACCTTCGTGCACCGCCCGTCGCCTTACGCCCACCACCCGTACCTGCACGCCGCCGCCCTGCACCACCCGCACGCCCACCACCACCACCACCACCACCCCGCCTTCGCGCCCCACGTGGAGTTTATAAGAAGTTTACGGGGCGTCCTGCCGCCCACGTCGCTCCCCGGCGGCTGCCCCGCCCCCTCCGCCGCCCCCGTGGTGGCGCCCACGCCCGTCAAGCCGCTGCTAGGGTCGCCGCCCTCACCGCCGCTCACCCGCGCCGTGCCGCGCCCCGCCTTCACCATCGACGCCATCATGGGGCGGGACAAGTCGCCGCCGCCGCCGCCGACGTGCCGCCCCGGCCCCATGCCCGCCCTGCCCCTGCCCGCCCTCAACCCCGAGCCCTTCAGCCGCTTGCTGGGGCCGCCCTTCCTGCCCCGCCCGCTGCCCGCCCCGCTGTCCCACACCTTCGCGCCGTCCTCGCTGTCCCGGTGAGACACACCCGCGGCGCCGTCACCTAGACGGCGCTGTGGGTCGCCGGGCCCGCCGCCCCCCTCCGCCACATTCCGCCGCCGCTGTATATACCTCTGTACATTGTTGTGTATAGCATTAAACTTGTTTTTGGTAACGCGTCTCTCACTCACCCGCCACGACAACGCCGCCGCCAACCCCACCGGCGCCGGCGTGAGGGTAGGACCGTGGCAGTAATGCTGGCGAGGACTGAACCTTGGCACCGCTGGTTGTGCTCAGACTGACATGATGATACCTCATACAAAGAGTAACAGTAACACTAATAATAATGATAATAATAATAATAATAATAATAATAATAATAATAATAATAATAATAATAATAATAAAAATAATAATACACTGATACAGGCACATGCATGAAATAATAATAATAACAACAATTACGAATAACAATATAATAATAATAATAATAATAATAATAATAATAATAATAATAATAATAGTAACAGCAACAATGAACGCCAATTAACAAGAACATCTCCCCGCCCAGCACTGAGGGATGATGAGCGGGACAAGAAACTCGATTAATCAAACTAAACATAGGATCGAGAGGGGGCGGATGGGGGAAGGGGGGAAGGGGGGAGGGGGGAGGATCGGAAGCCAGCCAGCCAGCCAGCACACCCCCGCCCCTCCCCCCACCCGGAAACACTAATATACCTGGGGCGGGGCGGGGCGGCAACACACACACACACACACACACACACACACAGACACCGACACACACACACACACACACACACAGACACGATAACACACTCGCAATATCGCTTTTAGCTTTGTGTTGCTAAATCTGAATGTGTATATAGTAACAGTGTTAATAATATCACTAATACTTATAATAGCTACTTAATAATTTCTTGGGGAATACTAAAAGCCTTGATATTCACACTATCTTCTTTTTATTATCATTTTTATTTCAGTTATTTATTTTATTACTAATGTTGTTATTTTTTATTATAATTTATACTTTAATTATTTATATTACCATTACTGTTGCCTCTATTACTACTACTACTACTACTACTACTACTACTACTACTACTACTACCACCACCACCACCACTACTACTACTACTACTACTACTACAATAACAACACAAAGAGATTCAAACTACACTATCCTTCTTCCTAATCCTACAGCCTCGGCGTTTGTGGGATTCAACACCTTATCCTAAAAAGACTCAGAGAAGAATGTTATGTTAGTGAAATTTGATCCCTCCCTCTCTCTCTCTCTCTCTCTCTCTCTCTCCTTTCGATAACCAGGGGGTCTTAGTGAGGTTAATTAAGGGTTACTGTGTGTGTGTGTGTGTGTGTGTGTGTGTGTGTGTGTGTGTGTGTGTGTGTGTGTGTGTGAATTTTAGACGATATTGAGATGAGGGAAAAAAATATAAGTTGTTTTTTGTTTTGTTTTTTGTATGTGTGTGTTGTTATTTTTGTTGTTGTTTTGTTGTTGTTTTTGTGAGTGTATTTGTTTGTTTCTCATTACTTTCTCTATTAGCAGCTGGGAATGATAATAATAATAATAATAATAATAATAATAATAATAATAATAATAATGAGATGACAGTAATAATATCAATACTTTCACTTTTTCGATAACTATTTTTTTTCTCTTAATGTAAAAAAAAAAGAAAACTTAAAAATACCGCCTATAATTTTTACACACACACACACACACACACACACACACACACACACACACACACACACTCTCTCTCTCTCATTCCGCCATCACCTTCGCTCCCTTTATTTTCACACCTGTAAGTTTATCATCAATTTTACCTGTGTGTGTGTGTGTGTGTGTGTTTGTCGTAAAATCTTGGCTTCACCTGAGCGTGCGTGTGTGTGTGTGTGTGTGTTATAAAGAGTGATTCTTAGGTAATCTCTCTCTCTCTCTCTCTCTCTCTCTCTCTCTCTCTCTCTCTCTCTCTCTCTCTCTCTCTCTCTCTCTCTCGCTCTCTCCTCCTCTCTCTCTC
>NC_066509.1:3482018-3497018 GCF_024679095.1 Eriocheir sinensis | reverse complement strand
TTCTTCCTTTTTTTGTCTGTTTCTACCGTTCATATTTATCTTTTCATCCTGTTTCATCATCCAATTCCTATTTTTTGCATTTGTTTCCTCTACGAGTTTTATTTTTCACGTTCAGCTTCAACACCCATTATCCATTTCTTCCTTTTTTTGTCTGTTTCTACCGTTCATATTTATCTTTTCATCCTGTTTCATCATCCAATTCTTATTTGTTGCATTTGTTTCATCTACACGAGCGTTTTCCCGTCTAGTTTCAGAGTATCCATTAATCTGTTCCTCTTATTATTTTTTTTTTTAGTTGTCCTTCATTTCTACCGTTCCTCATTGCCTTTCTGATTCCGTCTGAGCATATCTATACTTTTTATTTACCTCATCTCTGTTTCATCTGAGTTTGTCTCTCCGTTTCAGTTTCAACATCCATTCCCTTGCCTGCCGGAGCTGCACTTCACCGCGAGGACAGATAAGCGAGCTAAAATTAACCACGCCGGAGAAATAAAAATGTACAGACGGTGAGTACTTTCCTGTCTTTCTTTGGTGTAATTTACGACAGCAGTTATCATCTCTATTCTATTATTACCTCTGTGGCTGTCTTACCCTATCTTACCTTACTTTACCTTACCTTACCTTACCTTACCTCACCTTGCCTTATCTTACCTTACCTTACCTTGCCTTGCCTTACCTCACCTCACCTTACCTTACCTTATCTTACCTTACTTTACCTCACCTTACCTTACCTTACTTTACCTCACCTTAACTTACTTTACCTTACCTTAACTTAACTTACCTCACCTTACCTTACCTTACCTTAATACCTCACCACACCTTGCCTTACCTTACCTTATCTTACCTCACCTCACCTTACCTCACCTTACCTTACCTTACCTTACCTTACCTTACCTTACCTCACCTTACCTTACCTCACCTTACCTTACCTTACTTTACCTTACCTTACCTTACCCTACCTTACCTTACCTTACCTTACCATACCTTACATCACCTTACCTTACCTTACCTTACCTTACCTTACCTTACCTGTTTGTTTTGTTCATACCTTTTCTTCGCTGAGTCTTACGAAATGCGAGAAGCAAGACATGTATTGACCAAGGAAGATACTTTTTTTGACTGAGTGTACAGCAAGAGACTAGACTTATTTATCTTTTGTTATATTGAAGGACTGAAGGAGGAGAAGGAGGAGGAGGAGGATTATCAAGAGAAGAATTTTTACTGTGTGTTGGTTTGAATGAAGATAACACACACACACACACACACACACACACACACACACACACACACACACACACACACACACACACACACACACACACACACTCACCTGAGATAAGAGTTTACGACCGTGAAAAACCAAAGTGAGTATGCACCTCTAAGTCTTCCTCCTCCTCCTCCTCCTCCTCCTCTTGATACCTCACCTCCTATCTGGTTACTGTTTCTCCTCCTTCTCTTCTCCACTTTGTCTCACATTTACTCGCCTTCTTCCTCCTCTTCCTCTTCGTCTTCTTCCTCCTCTTCCTCTTCGTCTTCTTCCTCCTCTTCCTCTTCGTCTTCTTCCTCCTCTTCCTCTTCGTCTTCTTCCTCCTCTTCCTCTTCGTCTTCTTCCTCCTCTTCCTCCTCGTCTTCTTTCTCCTCTTCCTCCTCGTCTTCTTCCTCCTCTTCTTCTTCTTCACTTTCTACCATTCCTCTCTCCCTCTCTCCATGTCTTCTCCACCTCTCCCCCTCTCTACTCCCCCATTTACATTTCTCTCCCTCTCTCCATTTCTCTTCTCCGCCTCTCCTCATACTCCCCTCAACTTCATTCCATCTCTCCCCTCTCTATCCCACCTCTCCCTCTCCCCGCTTTGTTCTCCCCATCTCCCCGCCGCTCATCTCTACTCCAACACTTCTCCGCCCGTTTCCCTCTCTCCCTCTCCTTCTCTCCACTTCTCTTTTTCCATTCGTTCTTTACTCTTCTTCTCCCCATCTCCCCTACACATCTCCCCTCTCCCTCCACACTTCTCCCCCTCCCTTACTCTACTCAACCTCCCTCCCTCCCGCCGGCTGACGCTCTCCCTGCAGCCCAGCGAGCGTGGTGGTGTGAGGGCCGCCGCCTTCAGTCTGGGAAGACCAGTTGGGGGCCTGACGTGCAGCGAAGGAAAGAAGGGCCCTCAGCAGAAGGCCTCTCCCCCCCGTCTACCTCCCCTTCCCTTCCCTTCCCCTTCGTTCGCCTTACCGTCCCCTTTCCGTCTCTTTCCGTCGCCTCATTTCTTCTCTTCTTCTTTCTTCTTTTTTCCTCCCTTCTTTCTTTTCTCTTCTTCTTTTCCTTTCTTTTTTTCTTTTCTCTTCGATTTTTTTTTTTTTTTTTTCTCTTCGTTTATTTTTTATTTTGCTTTTTTTCTCTTCTTTCCTTCTCTTCTCTTCTCTTCTCTCTCTCTCTCTCTCTCTCTTTCCTCTTCTCTCTCTCTCTATCTCTCTCTCTCTCTCTCTCTCTCTCTCTCTCTCTCTCTCTCTCTCTCTCTCTCTCTCTCTCTCTCTCTCTCTCTCTCTCTCTCTCTCTCTCTCTCTCTCCAATGACCTAATTTGATATACCCTTCTTCATTTCACCTAAAATCATGTCTCTCTCTATCTCTCCCTCTCTCTCTCTCCCTCCCTCCCTCCCTTCTCTCCCTCTCATTTACTCTCCCTTTCCTTCCTATGGGTTGATTTGCTAAGCTCCCTCTCTCCCTCCTCCTCCCTTTCCTCCTCCTCCTACTCCTCCTTCTCCTCCTCCTCCTCCTCCCTACCTTTCCTCCGTTTCTCCGTCCGTCTCTCTCCCTCTTCTCTCTCTCTCTCTCTCTCTCTCTCTCTCTCTCTCTCTCTCTCTCTCTCTCTCTCTCTCTCTCTCTCTCTCTCTCTCTCTCTCTCTCTCTCTCTCTCTCTCTCTCTCTCTCGAGAGAGAAGAAGAGTCTATTAAGTATTAGTCTATCTCTCTCTCTCTCTCTCTCTCTCTCTCTCTCTCTCTCTCTCTCTCTCTCTCTCTCTCTCTCTCTCCCTTTTAGCATTGTTCATGAGGGTCGATTTTTTTTTTTTTTCTCCTCTTCGTCCCGCGTTCGACTCCCTCCGCCTGCCCCAAGAGGAGGAGGAGGAGGAGGAGGAGGTTATTATAGCTCGTGCCCGCCAAGACGCGCCATAACACCTCCTCCTCCTCCTCCTCCTCCTCCTAAATGATGATGGGGATGACGCCTCTTCCCCAAGTAGAGGATAAAGGTACTATAACCTCCTCCTCCTCCTCCTCCTCCTCTTCTTCTTCTTCTTCTTCATCCTCTTCCTCCTCCTCCTCCTCCTCCTCCTCCAATCTGTCCTCACTGTCTTCCCTTCTTCATATCTCGTCACCTCCTTACCAATGTTTTCTTCCTCCCTGTCTCCCTTTCTTTAATCCCTTCCTTCCTCCCTTCCTTCTTTTTTTCCTTCCTCTCTGTCTTCATTCTCCTTCTCCTCTTTCTCCCTGTTCCCTTCATCCCTCCTTACCTTCCCTTCTCCTTCCCTTCCTTTCCTTCCTTTTTTCTTTCTTTTCTTTTCTCTTTCCATTCCTTCCTTCCTTCCTCCTGTTTCCCTTCATCCTCCCTTCTTTCCTTCCTTCCTTCAAATATCCTTAATTTCTCCTTTCCTTTCATTCCCCTTCCTTCCTCCCATCCTTCTCCTCTTCCTCCCCCCTTTCCTCCATTCCTCCTCTTCCTTTCTTTCCTCTTTCCTCATTCTTTTCTTCTCCCTTCCTCCCATCCTTCTCCTCTTCCATCCCCCTATTTCCTCCATTCCTCTTCTTCCTTCCTTTGCTCTTTCCTCTTTTTTTCTTTTTCTCCCTTCCTCTTTTTCCTCCCTTCCCTTCCCTTACTCCCTTCCTCGTGTGTTTGTGCCTCCTCCCCCTTTGTTGATCTCTCCCTTCCTTCTCCCTTTATCACCCTTTCTCCCTTATTTACACAGTTTTCTCTCCCTTGCAGTGGTTTTCTTATCTTGACGCCTGTTTTGTTTTGTTTTTCCTTTTCTTGTTTTTTTTTATTCTGTTCTTTAATGATTTTCTTTTTTTCTTTTTTCTTTATTGCAGGATTTTTTTTTTTTTTTACATTTTCTTATTTTCTTTCTCACTCATAATGGTTTCTTTTTTTCTTGTTTTGTTTTTGTTTTTCTTTTTTTGTTTTCTTTCTTGATGTTGTTGTTTGGGGGTCACATATTATTTTCTTTTTTTTTTTACATATTCTTATTTTCTTTCTCACTCATAATGGTTTCTTTTTTTCTTGTTTTGTTTTTGTTTTTCTTTTTTTGTTTTCTTTCTTGATGTTTTTTGGGGGGTCATATTATATTCTTTTTTTTTTACATTTTCTTATTTTCTTCCTCACTCATAATGGTTTCTTTTTTTCTTGTTTTGTTTTTGTTTTTCTTTTTTGTTTTCTTTCTTGATGTTGTTTTTTGGTCATATTTTTCTTTTTTTTACATTTTCTTATTTTCTTCCTCACTCATAATGGTTTCTTTTTTTCTTGTTTTGTTTTTGTTTTTCTTTTTTTGTTTTCTTTCTTGATGTTGTTGTTTTTGGGGGTCACATGCTATTTTTATTTTTTTTACATTTTCTTATTTTCTTCCTCACTCATAATGGTTTCTTTTTTTCTTGTTTTGTTTTTGTTTTTCTTTTTTTGTTTTCTTTCTTGATGTTGTTTTTTGGGGGGTCACATATTATTTTCTTTTTTTTTACATTTTCTTATTTTCTTCCTCACTCATAATGGTTTCTTTTTTTCTTGTTTTGTTTTTGTTTTTCTTTTTTTGTTTTCTTTCTTGATGTTGTTTTTTGGGGGTCACATATTATTTTTTTTTCTTTTACATTTTCTTATTTTCTTCCTCAGTCATAATGGTTTCTTTTTTTCTTGTTTTGTTTTTGTTTTTCTTTTTTTGTTTTCTTTCTTGATGTTTTTTGGGGGGTCACATATTATTATTATTTTTTTTTTTTACATTTTCTTATTTTCTTCCTCACTCATAATGGTTTCTTTTTTTCTTGTTTTGTTTTGTTTTTCTTTTTTGTTTTTCTATCTTCAAATTGTTTTTTTCTCTGCTTCCCTTTCCTCTTCTCTTCCTTCTTCTTTCCTCACATTTATATCTTTCTTCCTCTCCACTCGTACGTTATTTTCTATATTATTCCATCATTATTTTCCCCTTTCTCCACCATCATTATCTCCTGTCTTACCCTCCTCTCACTTCTTCATCTGTCCTTCTCTTCCCCTTGCATCATCACCACCATCACCATCATCATCATCATCATCATCATCAACAGCCTAAGTTAGAAGGGCGTCACTCTCCTCCATCATGTTCACTCCTTTAACAATGGTGAGAGAGAGAGAGAGAGGGAGTGACTGGCTGACTGACCACCTCTCTCATTCACACACTCTCTCTCTCTCTCTCTCTCCTAATTCTTCTCCTCTCTCTCTCTTTTCCCTCTCCCGCACCTCCTTTCTCCTCTATATCATCCCCTCTCCTCCTCCTCCTCCCCCCCCCTTCCTCTTGGCCTCCGTCCCTTTCGCTCGAACTGTCAAATAAAGTCTTTGAAATTGTGTCTTTTGTCGCATGGAGTCCGGAAAATATTTAGCCTCCGCGTTATGGACCATTGAGTGTTATATTAAATATTTGTGATCGCGCCAACAGCCACGGGGGAAGAGAGAGCGAGGGGGGGGGGAGGGGGGGGAAGAGGAGAGAACGACCCCCTTAGCCCTGGACCTCCTACCTCCCCCTACCTCCCCCCGTGCTGCTTCGTCCATCCCTCCCTCTCCTCTCCTCTCCTTGCCCCGGTTCTGTCTCTCCCTTCCCTGCCTCTCTCTCAATATGTTCTGTTTTTTCATCTCTCTCTCTCTCTCTCTCTCTCTCTCTCTCTCTCTCTCTCATCTGTATTTTTTTTCTCTTTTTTTTTCTCTTCCTTTTCCTTCATTTTCTCCGCTTTCTCCTTTTCTGTACTTTCTGTTCTTTCGTCTTTGTCTGTCTGTGTATCTTTCTTCATAACACATACAAGACACATACTGAAGACACATAGAGGACACATTAGGACACATGACAGCCAGAAAAACAGACAGGACACATAACACATACAAGACACATACTGAAGACACATAGAGGACACATAAGGACACAGGACAGCCAGAAAAACAGACAGGACACATAACACATACAAGACACATACTGAAGACACATAGAGGACACATTAGGACACATGACAGTTAGAAAAAGAGACACGACACATAACACATACAAGACACATTAGGACACATGACAGCCAGAAAAACAGACAGGACACATAACACATACAAGACACATACTGAAGACACATAGAGGACACATTAGGACACATGACAGCCAGAAAAACAGACAGGACACATAGCACATACAAGACACATACTGAAGACACATACAATGATACATAAGGACACATGACAGCCAGAAAAACACAGACAAACACCGCCTTCACACCAAACACAACGAAACGAGACACCGCACCAAGGAAGGAAGGACACATACATAATTAGAAGACACTTAAGGAGAAGACATGACAGAGGAGGAGGAGGAGGAGGAGGAGGAGGAGGGCGAAAGGAGGTGTCAAGAGGATGAGAGAAACGGGAAATATATGTAGAAGAAAATGCAAGATGATGATGAAGATGAAGAAGTACGGAAGAAGAAGAAGGAAATTAAGAAAAGGAGGATGATGATAATGATGATAAAAAAAAGAAGAGCAAAAACAAAAAGAGAAAAAATTGGAAGAAGAAGAAGAAAACGAAGAAGACAAAGAAGAGGAAATACGAGACGATAAACAAAGAGAAAAAAGAAAAAAAATGATAGAGAAAACAAATAAAAACAAAAACAAGAAAAAATAAAGAAAATAATAAACATTAAAAAGAGAAAAGAAAAGAGAGAGAGAGAGAGAGAGAGAGAGAGAGAGAGAGAGAGAGAGGATGGAAGAAGAAGAGAGGAAGAAAAGGAGAGGAAGGAAGAAAGGGGAAGAGGAGAGAAAGGAAGAAAAAATATGGAAGGAAGAAAATAAGAGAGGAAAGTAGTAGTAGTAGTAGTAGTAGTAGTAGTAGTAGTAGTAGTAGTAGTAGTAGTAGTAGTAGTAGTAGTAGTAGTAGTAGTAGTAGTAGGGAGAAGCAGCGTTGTTTACTATCGTCAGGGCGGGAGGAGGAGGAGGAGGAGGAGCGGGAGGAACAAGGGTGTCAGGTGTCCCTTCTCGCCTTCCTCCCTCACGCTAATTTGTGTTCCTCCCTCACGCTGATATGTTACGCCTTATAAATGTTTACGCTTTTTTCTCTTCTTTTCTTTTTTCCTCTTTTTTTTTCTTTTTTTCTCTTTTTGTCTCCCTTTTTCAGCGTGTGTGTATGTGTGTTTGTGTGTGTGTGTGTGTGTGTGTGTGTAGTCCTTGAAGGAAGAAGGGGAAAAGAAGGAACGAAAGAAGAAAATAGAAAAAAAAAAAAAAAAGAAAAAAAGAAAAAGGAAGAAAGAGAGAAGGAAAAGGAGGAGGGAAGGAAGGAAGGAAGAAAAAAGAAAAAAGGAACGAAGCAAGAACAAAAGAAAAATGGAAAAACGAGAGGAGAGGAGGAAGAGGAGGAAGAAGAGGAGGAGGAGGAGGAGGAGGAGGAGGAGGAGGCCATTTTCCCGTCGGTTACCTGTCCTCTGCTGCTAATTATTGCCCGGAAAGGAAAAGCCACCGCCAATTTTTCCTCTCCCTCCCTCTTTACCTCCCTCCCTCCCTCCCTTTCTCCCTCCTTGGCCTTTCTTCCTCTCTTTTTCCCTCCCTACCTCCCTGCCTCCTGCCTCCTCCTCTCCAATCTTCCTCTTCCTTTTTCCAGTCTTTTCCCAACCCCCCTCTTCCTTTTTTCCTCCTTTTCCCTTCCTTTCTCCCTTCCTCCATTCCTTCTCCTTTCCTTCTGTCTCCTCCTCCTCTTCATTTTCTCTTCCTCTTCCTTCTTCCTTGTCTCTCCCATCTCTCTCCTTCCATTCCTCCCTTTCTTCTCCCTTCCTTTAAATCCTCCTCCTCCTCTTTATATCTCGTTATCACTTTCTCCCTTTCTTCTTCCTCCCTTCCTGTCTCTTCCATCTCTGTCCCTCTCTCTTCCTCATTTCTCTCCTCTTCTCCTTCTCTGTATCTTCGTTTCCCCTCTTTTTCTTTTCCTCCTCCCTCCCTCTCATCTCCTCTCCCTCCCTCTCTCTCCCTCTTCATTTTTACTCTCTTTCTTCCCTCCCTCCCTTCCTCCACGCCACGCCTCTCCTCTCCCATCCTGTATGTAACTACCTCCCTCCTCCTCCTCCTCCTCCTCCTCCTCCTCCTCCTCCTCCCGCTGGTAAGGTTCTAACAAGGGGCGGGCGGGAAGACTAAGGGAATTGCTACTTTTGTTGACCATTATTCGCTTCATCGGGCAATGGGGGGGGCGGGAAGAGGGGTGGAGGAGGGAAGAGGGGGGGAGGGGGGAGGAAGGAGGAGATATGTTGAAGGGAGAAAGAAGGGAGGTGTTTGGAAAAGGGAGAAGATAGGGAGGAGGAGGTGACTCTTGAGAGCGAGAATGGGAAGGGAGGAGATGTGTGTTGCAGGGAGGAGAAAAGAGTCACAGGGAGATGTGTTTTGAAGGGAGGAGAAAGGGAGGAACAGGGAGATGAGTACGGAGGAGGGAGGAGAGCAGGGAAAGAAGGGAGGAGAAAGAACAGGGAGGGAATATGAGTGTAGAGGAAGGAAAGGGAGGAGAAAGGGAGATATATATTGAAGGGAGAAGGAAGAGGAAGGAGATGTGAAGAGAAAGGGAGGAACAGGGAGATATGTGTTGAAGGGAAGAGGAAGAGGCGATTGCGCATTGAAGAAAACAAGAGGAAGAGGGAGAAGGAAGAGGACGTAGGGAGAAGAGGAATGGATGAGGAAGAGAAATGTAGGAAGAAGAGGAATATAGGAGGAAGAGGAGGAGAGAACAGACGAGGGAGAGGGAGGGAAGAGGTATGTGAGGAGGAGGAGGAGGAGGAGGAGGAGGAGGAGGAGGAGGAAACAGGGGAACAGACGGAATGATAACAGGGAGATGTGTGGAAGGAGGAGGCGTGGGAGAGTTTTAATGGCTCACCTCGACATAATCTCCCGACAAAAGAAAACCCATGAGAGGAGGAAGAGGAGAAGGAGGAGGAGGAGGAAACATGGAAACATGGAAATGCAGGCAACAGAAGGCCTATTGGCTCATTACGAGGTTGCCCGCTATGGTGATTTAATGAAAGCGCCTCGGTATTCAATTTACTCCTGTCGCAACGAAATGACGGTCGATTTGATTTCTTAAGGAGTTGATGGTTTTCGCATTTACTACTCTGAAAAGAAACTCCTTCCAATGTCTGTGCTACATCGATTTGACTGAATGGGGAAACCGTTATTTTTAATTCTTGAGTTTGTTTGCATTTCAAAAAGAGATTAGGAGGAGGGGGAGGAGGAGGAGGGAAACAAGAAGGGGAGAATAGGAATAACGCAAACGATAGACAGAGAAATACGGAGAAAAAGAAAAGGGCGAAGAAGATAGAAGAAAAGACAAACAATAGGAAGAAGAAAAGAAGAAAAGAAAACCAGGAGAATAAAACAAGGAAGATAACAATAACAAAAACAATGAAGAAAGAAATTATATGAATTAGAATATGAAGAAAATAATGAAAAAAGGCGAAAAAAACACAGAAAAAACAGGAAAATAGGAGAAAAAAGGAAGAAAAGAAGAAAAGTAAGGGAGAAAGAAGAAAGCTGAACGAGAGAAAGAAAGGAGCAAGGGAAGGAGAAAAAGAGAGGAGGAAGAAGAAGAAAGGAGATGAGAAAGGGAGGAAAGGATGAGAAAAAAGAAGAAATAAAAGAGAGAGAAAGAAAGGGAGGAGCAAGAAGAAAAGAAGGGGTGAGTGAGGGGGGGGGGGGTAGTAAGGGAGGGAGGGGGAGTCAGGGAGGGAGGAGGGGGGAAAGGGGAGGGGGGAGGGGGTAACATGACCAGAGCAGGGAGTGTTTACAGAGGTTCTCATAATTACACATGTCCGAAGTGCTGACGCCCCCTGACCCCTGCCCTCACCCCCCCCCGACCCCCCCTGACCCCCCCCCTCACCTCTTTAACCTTTCCCCTTTCCCCCTCTCCCCTTACCTCCCTTCCCTTCTCTCCCTCATCTTCTCCCTGATTTCTCTCCTCCTTCCTTTATTTCTTTTATCTCTTCCTCCCTTCATTCCTTCTCTCTTCCCTCTCTTCTCTTCCCTTCTTCTCCCATTCACTTCATTCTTCCTCTTCTTTCCTCCCTTCATTCATCCTTCTTTACCTCCTTCCCTCCTTCTATGCCTCTCAATAACTCGCTTCTCCCTTTCCTCCTCCGCCTCCTCCTCCTCCTCCTCCTCCTCCTCCTCCTCCTCCTCCTCCTCCTCCTCCTCCTCCTCCTCCTCCATATCTACTTTAACATTCCTGCTTCCTTGTACCCCGTTGTTAAGCTTCTCCTCCTCCTCCTCCTCCTCCTCCTCCTCCTCCTCCTCCTCCTCCTCCTCCTCCTCCTCTCCCCTCTTCTCCCCTTAGGTATCGCCCCATCGCACGCATTATCACCCCGCTGAAGGGTCTGCTCTCTCTCCCCTCACACCCCGGGAGAGAGAGAGAGAGAGAGAGAGAGAGAGAGAGAGAGAGAGAGTGCACACACAATCACACACACACACACACACACACACACACACACGCACACACACTAATGATAATAATAACAAAAAACAGCAACAACAACAACAGCTGCTACAAAACAACAGTGATAATAAGTAGATTAAATAATGCCATGGAAGTTTTTTTTCTTTTTTTCTTTTTTTCATAGTGGTGAAAAGGGTGGTGGTGGATAAAGTTAGAGGAGAATAGAGAGAAGGAAGGAAGGAAGGAAGAAAGAAAGAAAGAAAGAAAGAAAGAAAAGGAAAGGAGAATTATGAATGAAGAAAAGGAGGTGAGGGAGGAGGAAAAGAAGAGAGGGAGAAGAGGAAAAAGGAGGAGGGAGAAGGAAGGGAGAGAAACTGTGGAAGAGGAGGATATAAAATGAAGATAGGAGGTGAAATAGATACGTTATGGAGGGAAAAAGAGGAAGGGAGAAGAAGGGAAGGGGGAAGGAAAGGAAGGAGAGGGAGAAGGGAGGGGAAAAGGAGGGAAGGGAAAAGAAAGGAAGAAGAGGGAGAAGGGTGGGGAAAAGGAGGGAAGGGAGAAGGAGAGGAAAAAGAGGGAGGAAGAAGAGGGAGGGGAAAAGGAGGGAAGGGGAAAGAAAGGAAGAAGAGGGAGAAGGGAGGGGAAAAGGAGGGAAGGGAAAAGAAAGGAAGAAGAGGGAGAAGGGGGGGGAAAAGGAGGGAAGGCAGAAGGAGAGGAAAAGAGGGAGGAAGAGGAGGGAAAAGGAGGAAGGAAGAAAGGAAGAAGAGGAAGGAGGGAGGGCAAAAAGGGGAAGGGGGAAGAAAGGAAGAAGAGGAAGGAGGGAGAGAAAGGGGAGGAAAGGAGAGAAGAGGGAGAAAGTCGATGAGGTTCAGTAACAACGAAAATTAGCGTGTGTGTGTGTGTGTGTGTGTGTGTGTGTGTGTGTGTGTGTGAGCCGGGCGCTGTGTATGCTCCCACGTGTGTTTGTTTGTTTGTTTGTTTGTCGGTGTTTGTGCGGGCATCAGCCTCACACACGGACACACGAACACACGGGCACAAACAAAAACAAACAGGATCGCTTTGTTTACATTATAGCCGCGTCTTGTGGCACCGACCGACGGGCTGACTGACTGGGGGTGGGGGGAGGGGTGGGGAGAGGGGTTGACTGAGTGGGGGGAGGGGGAAGGGAGTTGACTGACTGGCTGGGGGGTGGGGGGGGAGGTGGCTGACTAACTGGGTGACTGACTGGGTGGGGGATGGGGGATGGAGGGGAAAGGGGGGGGGGGGTTTGACTGACTAATTGGGTGGGGGTGAGGGGTGGAGGGATAGGTGGGGTGGTTAACTGTTTGACTGACTGACTGGGTGGGGGGTGGGGGTGGAAGGGAAGGGGGAATTGACTGACTGACTGACTGACTATATAGGGGTGGAGGGGAAGGTGTTGACTGACTGACTGAGAGAGAGAGAGAGAGAGAGTGGTATGTTACTTGTTAAAGCGAAACGAGTTTATTACAGGATCAAATTCGTAGTAGTAGTAGTAGTAGTAGTAGTAGTAGTGGTAGTAGTAGAAGTAGTGTTATTTTATTTTATTATTTCTTTCTGGTATTATTATTATTATTATTATTATTATTATTATTATTATTATTATTATTGTTGTTGTTGTTGTTCCTCTGCGGGCGGTGTCACGTGATCTCCGACTTCACGGTGTAATGTGTCCCGTCTCTCTCTCTCTCTCTCTCTCTCTCTCTCTCTCTCTCTCTCTCTCTCTACTTCATTTTTCCTTCCCCTGTCATCTTAATCGTTTTCTTCCATCAATATTACTCCCTTCTTCCTCTTCTTCTTCTTCTTCTTCTTCTTCTTCTTCTTCTTCTTCTTCTTTCCTGTTGTTTAATTGATTTTTTTTCTTTTCCTTCCCTTCCTTTTCTCACTTTTCTTAGGTCGTTCTTTTTCCTTCCTTTCTTTCTTCTTCTCTGCCTTCCTTCCTTCCTTTCTCTTCTCCTTTTCCTTCTATTTTCCTCCTATCCTTTCTCTTTTTTCCTTTATTTCCCTTCTCTCTTTTCCATTGTTCCCTTCTCTCCCTCCCTTCTTTCCCTCCTCCTCTTCCCTTTCCTTCTCTTTCCCTTCTCCCTCTTTCCCTTCTCTTTCTTCCCTACCTTTTCCTCCCTCCCTTCCCCTTACCTTCTCTCTCTTTCCTTCCCTCTTCCCTCTTCTCTCTCCCTCATCTCTCCCTCAATCACCCAGTTTCCTTCCCTCTCACCCTCCCTCCCTTCCTTCCTTACCCTCCCTTTACATTCTCCCTTCTCTTTCCTTCCTCTTCCCTTCCCTTCTCTTCCCTCAACATCTCTTTCCCTTTCACCCTCCCTCCCTTCCTTCCCCTCCCTTTCTCTCTCCCTTATCTTCTCCCTTCTCTTTCCTTCCTCTTCCCTTCCCTTCTCTTCCCTCGCCATCTCTTTCCCTCTCACCCTCCCTCCCTTCCTTCCCCACAATCCCTCCCTTCCCTTCTCTCTCCCTTATCTTCTCCCTTCTCTTTCCTTCCTCTTCCCTTGCCTTCTCTTCCCTCACCATCTCTTTCCCTCTTCACCCAGTTCCCTCTTTCCCTCCCTCCCTCCCTCCCTCCCTTCTCCCTTCTCCCTTCCCATCGAGTGACTCCCTCAAGACAGGAAGCTCCAGCGTAATCCACTTACTCCACAATGCGTCCACTTCACTCCCTATTCCCTGTGTATTAGTCCCTTTGTGGCCGGGAAGAGGAGGAGGAGGAGGAGGAGATGAACAGTAAGATGAGTTTCCTTCCCTTTCCATTCGCCATTCTCCTCCTCCTCCTCCTCCTCCTCTCTCTTCTTTCTCTCTTTTTTTTCCTTTCTCTCTCGAGCTTTCTTTATCTCGATCTCTCTCTCTCACCGGAAGTCTCTCTCTCTTTCTCTCTCTCTCGGTTACCTGTTGTTGTTGTTGTTGTTGTTGTTGATGATCTGTTTATGCTTTCTCTGTTATCTCCCTCTCTCTTTCTCTCGTTCTCTTTCTCTGGTTTCTCTCTCTCTCTCTCTCTCTCTCTCTCTCTCTCTCTCTCTCTCTCTCTCTCTCTCTCTCTCTCTCTCTCTCTCTCTCTCTCTCTCTCTCTCTCTCTCTCTCTCTCTCTCTCTCTCTCTCTCTCCTCTCTCTCTCTCTCTCTCTCTCTCTCTCTCTCTCTCTCTCTCTCTCTCTCTCTCTCTCTCTCTCTCTCTCTCTCTCTCTCTCTCTCTCTCTCTCTCTCTCTCTCTCTCTCTCTCTCCTCCCTCTCTCACGCCTCTCTTCTTCTCTCCTCTCCTTTCGCCTCTCCTCTTCCCCTTTCTTCCTTACCTTCCTCCTCTTCCTCCCTCCCCTCCTCCTTCTTCTCCTCCCTTCTCCCTTCCCTCCCTCCCTCTCCCTTTACCATTATCCTACCCTCTCTCCCTCCCTCTCCCTCTCTCCCTCTCTCTCCCCCTCTCTCCACCCCCCCTCCACCCCAGTCCACGTATCACGCTACACTAAACATTATATTGCTTCTTCTTCACCTAAATCAGCGGCTATCTTTATCTTCAAAAACACCGACTCTTATCAATCTATGCTCTCTCTCTCTCTCTCTCTCTCTCTCTCTCTCTCTCTATCTATATGTATCTATCTGTCTATCTATTTATGTTTCTTTATTTTGTTCTCGTTTTTTTTTTTTTTTTTGATAATTTTTCTTCTCTTATCTTTCTTTCTTTCTTTCTTTCTTTCTTTCTTTCTTTCTTTTTCCTCGTTTACTTCTTTGTCATCCATTCGTTAAATATAAGTGTAATTAACGTGTGTGTGTGTGTGTGTGTGTGTGTGTGTGTGTGTGTGTGTGTGTGTGTGTGTTGACCTTCCTGATATTGTTGGTATCTTAAGCCAAAACGGTGAGGTGCTGGGGCGGCACACACACATACAGGGGAGGATGGTGGGCTGTAAGTGTGTATATGTTGTGTGTGTTATCAGCTTTGTGTGTGTGTGTGTGTGTGTGTGTGTGTGTGTGTGTACGTTATCTTGTGTGTTGTTCCTCCATCAGCAAATGTTATCCTGTGTTACTTGTCGCGGTGGTGGTGGTGGTGGTGGTGGTGGTGATGGTGGTGTTATGTATGGTGCAATATTCCTATTTTCTTTCTTTTTTTCTTCATTCTTTTCTTGTTTTTCTTTTTTCCTTCCTTCATTCTCTTTCTATACCTCCCCTAAAATCATACTGTTCTGCCTGTCACTCTTTCGTAAGCCATTTCACCCAGTCAGTCAGTCAGTTAGTCAGTCACCCAATCAGTCAGTCAGTCACCCTTCCAGTCACCCAATCAATCAGCCATTCAACCAGTCAGTCGGTCAGTTAATCAGTCACCCAATCAGTCAGTCAGTTAGTCAGTTA
>NC_066509.1:3464518-3477018 GCF_024679095.1 Eriocheir sinensis | reverse complement strand
TCTTTATCTTCCTCCTTCCCTTCCTTATTTCCTTCTTTTTTACTTCATTATCTAGATCTGTTTTGCTCTCTATCTTCTCATCTCATCTTTTCTCTTCCCTTTATCTACTGTTTGTTTTTTCTCTCGTTTTTGTGTTAATTTTTATTTCCTTGTTTCTTCCTTCACTTTCATTTACATCTTTGATCCGCATTATTTCACTCGTCTCCTCCTCCTCCTCCTCCTTTCTCCTCTTTTCTTTTTTCTCTATCTTCTTTATTTAATCGGCACTTTCTTTTATATCCACTTTCCTTCTTCTTCTTTGCCTTGCTTTATCACGCCCTCCTCCTCTCTTCCTCTCTTCTGGTTCATCTTAATATTTATCTCCCATTTCATATTTTCTCTTTCTTTCCCCTTTTTCTTCCTTCTTTTCCATTAAAAGTCTCATTACTCTTTTATACCCCCCTCTTCTCTTTCTCTTCTTTCTCTGTTCTTTGATATTGTGTTTCTCTATCTCTCTCCCTCTCTTTTTCGCCTCGGTTTCTGTCCGTCTCTGTCTCACTTTCACTAATCCTGTTTCTCTCTCTCTCTCTTTCTCTCTGTCTCTGTTGGTCTTGGGGTCGCCTGTGTTTGAAGGAACGAGAAGGATGTTAGGATAAGCTGTCACTGAGCTGCGTGTGTGTGTGTGTGCGTGTGTGTGTGTGTGTGTGTGTGTGTGTGTGTGTGTGTGTGTGTGTGTGTCATCCGAGTTCTCTATTTCGTCACCCCCATCTTCCTCCTCCTCCTCCTCCTCATCATCATCATCATCACCATCACCACCACCACCAACAACAACAACACCTTCAATTGATTTACCTGGTCCAAAATTTACCTGTATCCGCCGCGGCCCTGGTGGCGTAATATGATGGTGTTGAGGAGGAGGAGGAGGAGGAGGAGGAGGAGGAGGAGAGAGGAGGAACTATCAGCCACCATCCTTCTCTCTCTCTCCCTCTCTCTCTCTCTCTTCCCTTCCCTCCTTCCTTCCCTCTCTCTATCTCTCCTTACCCCTCCCTCTATTCCCCCTCCCTCTACCCCATTCCCCCCCTCTCTCTCTCCCTTTCTACACCCCTCCCTCCCTCTCTCTCTCTACCTTTCCCTCCTCTCCTCTCTCTCTCCCTCTTCCCTCCCTTATCACATAGCATCCATCAGCTCGCTTACCTGGCTATATACGCTTTACCTGGCCTTTCTACCTATGCCCCACCCCGCACCAGGACCCTTACGCACCGGGGCATTAGGGGCGGAGACGGGACGGGGCGGCGGTAGTAGCGGGGCAGTGGGGCGTGAGTGCAGGTGATGTGTTGTGTGTCCCGCCCCTCGAAGCTGCTGGTCCGGGCGTGCGCCACTCTTTGGGTTCTCCGTCAGATTGGTTCGGCCGCGGCGCTGGGCGTGGTGGGGTCCCCGAGCGATGGGCTGGTGGTCTGAGTGATGGTCTGAGGGTCTGGTGGTCCGCCCTTCCCGCTCACTAGACTTAAAAAGAGTATTAATGACGCTTATTGGAAAATTAGTCGCCGGGAGAAGGGGCGGCGCGGGATAAGTCTGCCATATCCTGAGGCTTTGATGGCGCTCTCTCGCTCTCGCTGTCTCGCTCTCTTGGTCTCGGTCTGGGTCTCGGTCTCGGTCTCGCGTTCTCTCTCTCTCTCTCTCTCTCTCTCTCTCTCTCTCTCTCTCTCTCTCTCTCTCTCTCTCTCTTTACTGGTACTTCTTCTTCCCCTCCCCTTCTTTCCTCCTCCCTTCTTCCTTCTTTCCTCTCTTCCTCCTCCTCCTCCTCCTCTTCCTTCCACTCTCTTCAACTGCCATAAGCCACAAGTTCATTCTCTCTCTCTCTCTCTCTCTCTCTCTCTCTCTCTCTCTCTCTCTCTCTCTCTCTCTCTTTTCACTTGGATGGCTTGAAAAGGATCCATCAACTATTTTCTTTCTTTTTTTTCTTTTTTTTACAGTTCCGCGGCGCGCGTTTTTTTTATTCATTTTTATTCATATCCAAACACGTGTGAGCTAAACATGTGTGTGTGTGTGTGTGTGTGTGTGTGTGTGTGTGTGTGTGTGTGTGTGTGTGTGTGTGTGTGTGTGTGTGTGTGACGAAGCTTTTTTTTTTTTAATCTCAAATTTAATGTTTCGAAATATATTGACGTTTTTCTTTTTCTATTTATTTCTTTATTTTCGACGGTATATATTTTTTTTTCTTTTTTCACATCCAGTTCAAGTTCAAGTGTGGCCAAAGAAATGAGTGTGGCTTTCAAAGGTGTGGGTAAATCTTTGCTTTTTTTTGTTGTTTATAGTGTTTTTTTTTTCAGGGGTGTGGCTATCAATGTGTATGTGAGTATGTATGTGTGTGTGTTTGTGTGGTTAATCCAGTGTGGCGCGGTTGTGATGTGACACTGTGGTGATTGTAACATAGTGTGGCTGGCTAAGGCTAAGGCTGGCCCAGTGGCTCTTTTCTAGTGTGGCTCCAAGACTGATCAGGTGTGGCTTAGAGGTCCATTCTACGTGATTTTAGGGAGATGTGGCTAAGTTTGACTCGAGTATGTGGCCCATTATAGAACTCTGAAAGATATGGCTGCTCAAAGTTCATTAATGTGGCTCAATACAGGTCTGTGTAACGCAAAGGTGTGACTGTGTGTGGCTGAGTGTGCGTCAGTGTGGCTAAAATCGACTTGATGTGGCTCAGAAAATCAGTGTTCCTTTGTGATGTGGCTTGGTATCTCTTGGTGTGGTTTAATGTACCTCAGTGTGACTTAGTGTGGCTCAGGAAGACTCATCGCTGTTCACTGTGGCTGGGTGTGGCTCTGTGTGGTTTGGAGATGCTTGGTGTGGCTTGGTATGGCTTGGGGTGGCTTGGTGTGGCTCTGTGTAGTTTGGAGATGCTTGGTGTGGCTTGGTATGGCTTGGTGTGGATTGGTGTGGCTCTGTGTGGTTTGGAGATGCTTGATGTGGCTCTGTGTGGTTTGGAGATGCTTGCTGTGGCTTGGTATGGCTTGGTGTGGCTTGGTGTAGCTCTGTGTGGTTTGGAGATGCTTGGTGTGGCTCTGTGTGGTTTGGAGATGCTTGGTGTGGCTTGGTATGGTCTGGTGTGGCTTGGTGTTACATAGTGTGGCTCGGAGTAACACATCAGGCTTAAGTGTGGCTTGGTGAACCTTGGTGTGGCCTGGTATGGCTTGGTGTGGCTTGGTGTGGCTCAGGGTGGCTCGGTGTGGCCGCCAGCTGGAGTCTGCGTCGGTTATCTCGCCCCAGTGGCTCCCTAAGACGAGGCTCAGATGCGTCCGGTTGTGATGAGCACGATATACCCACCTACCCACCTACCCACTGCCCCTACCCTCCCCCCTCCCCCACCCTGCCCCCTCATATACCCTCCTACCTCCCCTTCACCCTCTCCCCTGCCCCTGTATACCCACCTATCCCCCCTTTCTCCCCTCATCTCCCCTTCTGTTCCCTCCTCTTCTACCCCTGCCATGCTCCCTCCCTCTCCCCTGCCCCTGTATACCCTGCACCTATTCCCCCTTTCTCCCCTCATCTCCCCTTCTACCTACGTCCCTCCCCCCTTCCCTGCCCTCCCTGCCATACCCTTCCTCTCCCCTTCACCTCATATTCCCTCCAATCTCCCTTCCTTCTCTCCCCTATCCCCTATTCTCCTCTCCCTTGCCATGCCCCCTACACCCCATATATACACCCCCTCCTCCCCTGCCAAACGAGATACACTACACCCTATTCCGTCCCCTGCCAGCCAACTCTCCCCCCCTCCCCCCAGCTCGCTATGAGTCGTCCCCTGCCCACCCTGTTTTCTCCCCCTGTTTTCTCCCCTGTTTTCATTCTCCCCGCCAATGATGTTACACCCTTCCTCCCCCCTCCCTTTCCCAGTCTCCTCCTGTCTCATTGCTGTTGTCACCCCTTCGCCCCCCACCCCAGCCTCTCTCTCTCTCTCTCTCTTTCTCTCTCTTTATCTCTCCCCTCCCATGTTTCCTCCCCTCCCTCCTACCCTCCCCCTCCCCCACCTCTAAACCGCTTGCTCCGCCTCGTCCATTCAGCTCCGTGCCCGTGTTACATACATGCTTACACACACACACACACACACACACACGGGGAGGGAGCTGTAGCTGGCGTGGGTTGAGCTTGTGTGTGTGTGTGTGTGTGTGTGTGTGTGTGTGTGTGTGTGTGTGTGTGTGTGAGAGAGAGAGAGAGTGAGAGAGAGAGAGAGAGAGAGAGAGAGAGAGAGAGAGAGAGAGAGAGAGAGAGAGAGAGAGAGAAAGGTTGGGTATCAGTTTAATGCCTCATAATCTTACCTGAACACAACTTAAGGCTAATTCATTTACGCTACCTGCCTCTTTTTGCCCTCCTCCTCCTCCTCCTCCTCCTCCTCCTCCTTTGTCCCGTGCGGCGTATAGACTGACGTGTATGGAACGAGAACGCCAGAAAATTATTAAGGTATTGTGTGTGTGTGTGTGTGTGTGTGTGTGTGTGTGTGTGTGTGTGTGTGTGTGTGTGTGTGTGTGTGTGTGTGTGTGTGTGTCTCTCTCTCTCTCTCTCTCTCTCTCTCTCTCTCTCTCTCTCTCTCTCTCTCTCTCTCTCTCTCTCTCTCTCTCTCTCTCTCTCTCTCTCTCTCAGTATTGTTTTTTGCCTGTTTTTTTTATCTTTTTTGTTGTTGTTTATATGGAGAGAAAGGGGAAGGAAGGGAAGAGAAGGGAAGGGATGGGAGGAAAGGAGAGGAGAGAGGAGAAAAAGAATAAAGAGAAGAAAAAGCAGAAGGAATAGTGAAGGAAAAGGAATAGAAAGGAAGAGAAGAAGAGAGAGAGAAAAAAGAAGGGAAGAGAAAAAGAGGAGAGAAGATGGAGACAAAGACAAAGAGGGAAGGGAGGAGGAGGAAGAGGAGGAGGAGGAGGAGGAGGAGGAAGATCTGGGGAAAGTTCTTCATTAGCTGCTCATTTTCTGGTTATTGGAGACTATCTTCCTCCTCCTCCTCCTCCTCCTCCTCCTCCTCTTCCTCCTCCTCTTCATTCCATTACATATTTTCGTTCATGTATATATATTTTTTTTTTCTCGGGAAGGCCTTCGATTTTTTTCTTCCTTTTTTTCTTCCTCTTCCTTTTTTTTCTTCCTCTTTGTCTTCCTCCTTTTTTTTCGTCTTCTCTTCTTCGTCTCCTTTTTTCCTCTTTTTCTTCCTTTTTCTCTCTTTTTACGGTATTTTTTTTGTGCTACTCTCTCTCTCTCTCTCTCTCTCTCTCTCTCTCTCTCTCTCTCTCTCTCTCTCTCTCTCTCTCTCTCTCTCTCTCTCTCTCTCTCTCTCTCTCTCTATCTCTCTCTCTATCTATCTATCTCATCCTTACAGACAAACAGACAGACAGACAGGCAGATCAAGGTATTCCAATCATTAACACTTCCTTAGACAGTCATTAGCGGCATTTGGAAAGAGATTTACTTCATTATCCATCAATACAAAACATTCCCGTGTGATAGAGAAAGCGAGAAGGAGAAGAAAAAGAAGAAGAGGAGGAGGAAAGAGGATCGAACACCATATAAACAGCTCGTTAGAGGGGGATCAACACCACTTACGGCCGATTCAACACCATCAGAGGGACACCCGCCTTTGTTTCGCTTATACTCGCCTTCAGTCCGTCTATTGTGCAAGTTGTTTGTGGTTTTGCGGAGCCTTTGTGACAGGGTTTCTGATCCCCTATGTATGCCTCCGCCTGATCCTCCACCCTTCTGTTTGTCTGTAAATCCTCTCCCTACCTTCCTCTCACTCTCTCCCTTCCTCGCCCTTGTCGCCGCGTCCTGCCCGCCTCTCCGCCGCTCAGCTCAAGGGTAAAATAGCGACAAAAACAAATGTAGGGATAATGGACTGGTGTTTAGGCCGTGATGGAGAGGAGGAGGAGGAGGAGGAGGAGGAGGAGGAGAAGTGTTGAGAGAGAGGAACAGAGGATACGCAAAGAGATGAACGAGGAAGAGGAGGGGGATATGATGCATGGAGAATGAGGAATAAGAGAAAGTAATGAAAGAGAAATGAAGGATAGAGGAGAGGAGAGGAGAGAAGGAGGAGGAGAATATGATGAAAAAGAGGCAAAGAGCAAAAGATAATAGAAGGAAGGAATGGAGGAGAGAGAAAAAGAACACAAAGGAGAACAAGGAAGAGGAGGAAGAATAAAAACAAGGAGAAAGGAGGAAAGAGAAATGAAGACAGGAGATGAACGAAGGAGAAGAGAAGGAGGAGGATATGTAACAGAGGAGGAGAAAATATTGATAGAAGAGAAAGAAAAAAGATGAGGAATAGAAGAAGGAAGATAAATTTATGGGAAACGTAAAAGAAGAAAATGAGATGGGAGGAAAAGAGCGAAGGATAAAGAAGGAAGAGAGATAATAGAAGAAAGAAGATGTATGGGAAAAAGAAGATGGAGATAAGAAGATGGAAGAGATGAAAAATAGAAGGTGGAATAAATGGCAGATCGAAAAAGAAAGGGCTGATTAGAGATAGACGATGATGATGATGATGGAAAGAAAATCGAAAAAAAAAGGAAAAAGGAAATAGCGAAAACAAAAGAAAGGAGAAAACAAGGAAGAAGAGGAAGAAGAGAGGTAGGAAAAGAATGCATGAAACAAAAATAACGAAGTGAAATTGGAGAAAAACAAAATACAAAAAAATACAAGAAATACAAGAACGAAGAAGAAGAAGAAAGAAAGAAAGAAAGAAGAAAAAAAGGAAGAAGAGGAAAAAGAAAAATGAAAAAAAATACCCAAAGCAAAAAAAAAAAGGAGAAACGAGAGAAAGAAAATAATAAAAAACAAGACAAAAGCGAAATAAGAGAAAAGGAAGAAAGGAAGAAGAAGAGGAAGAAGAAGAGGAAGAGGAGGAAAAGCAATTACCCTCATCTCCTTTACCCACGAAAGGAGAATGGGAAGGATTAGGAAGGAAGGAAAGGAAGATTATAAGGCTACTCTCTCTCTCTCTCTCTCTCTCTCTCTCTCTCTCTCTCTCTCTCTCTCTCTCCCCCCTCCTCTTCTTCTTCCTCCTCTTCCTTCTTTGTTTTACGTTTTCTTCCTCTTTTTTTTTTTGTCCGTCTTCCTCTTCCTCCTCCTCCTCCTCCTCCTCTTCCTCCTCTTCTTCTATTTCGCCTTCCTCCTCCTTCTCCTCCTCCTCGTTGTTGTTGTTGTTATTGTTGTTGTTGTTGTTGTTCTTCTTCTTCTTCTTCCTCTTCTTCTTCTTCTTCTTCTTCTTCTTCTTCTTCTTCTTCTTCTTCTTAGCGTGATGGGATGAGGTTGTTTACACTTATGAACCCTTGAATTACTGTCCCTCCTCCTCCTTCTCCTCCTCCTTCTCCTCCTCCTCCTCCTCCTCCTCCTCCTCCTCCTCCTAAAAGCACAAGAACAATTAGTGGGATTTCGGCTCATTCTCATTTGTCTCTCAAGGACGAAAGCAAATCAGAATTTTCCGCTAGCACCAAATTCCTTTCCGGCAAATTTTAGGCGCATCAAACCCCTTAATTGTGAAGGGTTAAGAGGGGGAAGGGGGGAGGAGAGAGGGAGAGAGAGAGGGAAGGGGAAGGGGGGAGGAGAGAGGGAGAGAGAGGGAAAGGGAAGGGGTGTATGGAGGGAGTTAAGGAGAGAGAGAGAGAGAGAGAGAGAGAGAGAGAGAGGAAAAAAATAAAGGATGAAGAGAAGGAAAAGAAGAGATGGATGGAGAGGAAAAGGAGGAATGAAAGGAGAGAGGAAAATCGAAATGGGAAGTAGAGAGGAAAAAGCGTGAAAAAGATGAGGAGAAAGAGGAAAAGGGATAGAGAGAAGAGAAGATAACGATGGAGGAAGAAAGCATGGAAGAGAGGAAGAGGGAGAAGAGGAGGAAGAACTCAGAAGGGAAAAGGAGAGGAGAGGGAAGAGACACGAGGAGAAGAGAGAGGAAGAGGAAGGAGGAAAGGGGACAAAATAATAAATAGGAAAAACGAGAGGGAAAATGAGGAAAATGAAAGACAAACAGACATAGAAAAAAAAAAACAGACAGAAACACACACACACACACACACACACACACACACACACACACACACACACACACACACACACACACACATTTAACATTCGACTCTGATTCTCCCCCTCCCCCTCCTCCCCCCTCCTCACCCTCCCCCCCCTCCCCACTCCCCTTAATCCCCTGTTCGAATCCCCGCCGCGACCTGATTGCACTTACACGGAAGATCGGCTTCCTCGATCCTCCTAAAAGGGATTTGAATTTGTCACTCACGATTGGGGGGGGGAGGGGAAGGGGGGGGGGAGGGGGGAGGGGGGGGAGACTGACCGCGGTGACCCCCTGATGGTTGTGGTGGCGACGATAGCTACGGGGGGGAGGAGGGAGGAGAGAGAGAGAGAGAGAGAGAGAGAGAGAGAGATTTTTTGTTCATCTTTTTTTCTTCATTTTCCTTTTTCCTTTTCTTGTTCATTGTTTTCCTTGTCTTCTTTTTTTTTTCAATGTCTTTATTTTCTTCTCCTTCGTATGTCTTCCTTCATCCTCTTCTTCTTCTTCTTCTTCTTTCTCTTCAATATTTCTATCTATTCGTTTCATTATATTCTTATTTTTCTTCTTCTCGTGTAATTCTTTTTAATATTTTCTTTCTAATATTTCAGTCGATATTTTCTTTCTTCCTTTTTTTCTATCTTTCTTTCTCTTTCTTTCTTTCTTTGTGTCTGTGATTAACTATTTATTCATTCCTTTAACATGAGTGTGATTAACATGTGTGTGTGTGTGTGTGTGTGTGTGTGTGTGTGTGTGTGTGTGTGTGTGTGTGTGTGTCAGGACAATATCAAAACATACATCTCATTTGTTTTTCTCTCTCTCTCTCTCTCTCTCTCTCTCTCTCTCTCTCTCTCTCTCTCTCCCCCCTTGACGTGTGTGTGTGTGTATGTGTGTGTGTTTGATGACCCGGAAAATTACCAGTGACCGCCAGGGAGGAGGAAGAGGAGGAGGAGGAGGAGGAGGAGGAGGAGGAGGAGGACCTACTGAAGAGATTACTCCTCCACCTATCAGTAAATGGGAAAGAGTCTTCAGTCGAGCGGGAAGGAGGAGGAGGAGGAGGAGGAGGAGGAGGAGGAGGAGGAATACAAATAGAGGAGGAAAACAAAGAGAAGAACAAAAAGAAGAGGAAGAAAAGAAGAAGAAGCGGATGAAATAAAAAAAAATATGAAGGAAAAAAAAGGAAAAAAAACAAGAACCAGAAGAAGGAAAAGAAGAAAAATGGGGAAAGAACAAAATCAAGGAAATGAGAACAACAACAAAAACTAGGAAATGGGAACTGAAAGAAAGAAGAACGAAGAAGAACAAGAACAAGAAGAACAAGAAATGGAAAGAGAAGAGGAGGAGAAGGAGGAGAAGGAGGGAGGTAAAAGAGAAGGAGAGAAGGGACGAATGAGAAAAAGAACGAGAACAAGAAGAACAAAAATGAAGAACAGGAAGTAGAAGGAGAAGAGGAGGAGAGGAAGGAGAAGGAGGAAGATGGAAGACAAGGAGAGAAGAAGGGATATAAGAGAGAGAGAGGAGATAAGAATGGAAGAGAAGAGAGGAAAGAAAGGAAAGAAAGAAGGAGGAGGAAGAAGACGAAGAAGAAAGAAACGAGGATAAAGAAGAGGAGGAGGAGGAGGAGGAGGAGAGGACGATGACGAACCCTTTAAGTATGTTGTCCCACTCACTCAATCGCTAATGTCGAGAAGAAGAAGAGGAGGAGGAGGAGGAGGAGGAGGAGGAGGAGGAGGAGGAGGAGGAGGGAAGGGATTGGAGGTAGCGAGAAATTACTGTCCAGGATTTTAACGCTCGTCTCTTGTTTGTGATCCCGAGAGAACAGCTGATACCAGGCTGGGGGGCGGGGGGGGGGCAAGGGGGGAGGGGGGTATGGTAATGAGAGAGAGGGGGGAGGGGGGACGGGTGGAGTGGAAGGAGAGTGCTAGAGAGAGAGAAAGAGAGAGGTGAGGAGAGATGAGGGAGAGGGAGGTGAAAGAGAGAAGGAGAAAAGGAGGAGGGATAGGAGAGAAAAGTGAGGAAAAAACAGGAGGGAAGGAGAAAAGAAGGAAAGAGAGAGAGAGAGAAAAGAGAAGATGGCGCCACTATAAACACTTGCCTGCGCCATGACGGGCTGGGGCCAACTACCATCTAGGCTCCTTAAGCAGGCCTACCGGCGCTATAGGCGTAGACATAAAAAAAAAAAAAAGGAAGAGTTAATAAGGAATGAAAAGGAAGCATAGGAAGAGAAACAGGAGAAGAGATGAAGAGGAAGAAAAGAAAGGAAGGAGAAGGGATGAAGAGGAAGAGAAGTAAGGAAGGAGAAGTATAGGAAAGACGGAAGGAAGGAAGAGGAAGAAGGAAAAAAAAAACAAGAAGGAGAGGAAGAATGAAAAAGATGAGTAAAAGGGAGGAGATGAAAAAGAAAAAAAGGAGGAGAAGGAAAAGGAGGGAAAAAAAGAAGCAAAAGAGGGGGAGAGGAAGGAGAAGGGGAGGGAAAGAGGAGGTAAGGAGGGGGGGGGTAGGGATGGGAGGCTGTATAAAAATTCCTCCAAATCCTATTTTTCACGGCTGTCTTCTTAATTACGCGGCGGACGTTAATGAAGAAGAGATGGAGAATAATTAGTCCGATAATGAGGCGACTTAAGCATTGTCTCTATAATGGAAGGAGGGAAGGAAGGAAGGAAGGAAGGAGGGAGGGAAGGAGGGAGGGAGGGAAGGAGGGAAGGAAGGAAGGAGGAAAGGAGGGAAGGAAGGAACGAAGGATGGAAGGAAGGAAGGAAAGAAGGAATGAAGGACGGAATTAGGGAAGGAGGGAAGGGAAGGAAGGAAGGAAGGAAGGAGGGAAGGAAGGAAGGACGGAATTAGGGAAGGAAGGAGGGAAGGAATGAAGGAAGGAAGGAAGGAAGGAAGGAAGAAAGGAAGGAAGGAGAGAAGGAAGAAAGGAAGAAAGAAGGGAAGGAAAGAGGGAAGGAAGGAAGGAAGGAAGGATCAGTAGACATTTAGTATATATATATATATATATCTTAGCTTTTAAGTTCATTGTTTTCCTCATTATCTTTGTTATTAGTGTCTACTGTGACGGTGGGTATTAAAATTATTAGTTATTTTTATTATTTTTCCATTATTTTAAGTTTTCTTTATGGAACATGTTAGTCGGCCCCATTCCGTTAGCGGCGCAGGTATTTTTTTTATAGTGGCGCCGTTCTTGCTTACCCCCGGAACTGCATTCTACCTTCATCAGAGAGTTTCCCTTGAGTCCAAATTGATAGGCGGTCATCGGGACAGCATGTGAGTACTCTACGATCCACATTTTAAAACATTTCTCCACCCAAGCACATACATTCAACATGGCTTTCGTGGGAGCTGTGGTGGGCATTTCCAAGGGTAGTTTTATGCCCCTTAATGGAAGAAAGTTAAAAGAGGTGAAAGAGAGAGAGAATTACAGAAGAGGATGAGACAAGAAGGAAGAAGAGAAGGGAGAAGAAACGAGGAAAAAAAAAGAAGGGTATGGATAGTTTTAGAGGAAGTTAAGAGGTAAACAGAAGAGAGAGAGAGAGAGAGGAGAAGAAACAAGGAAAAAAAGAAGACGCAAGGAATACATAGGAATACAAGGGATATGGACGCAAGGGAGAGGGAGGGAGGGAGGGAAAGGGAGATGTTACTTTTGATAATACCGTGAACTTAAAAAAAAAAAACATAAGAACACATATAACCTCATTTTTTTGGCGTTTTTAAATAATTAACATGAGAAACGAAAGCGTCTATAAGGATACCAATCTTGGACCACTCGGCAATGACTGCAAACATTGATAACTCGTAGCGGCGGGCGGGACACGAACCCAAGACCACCAGGGCGCCGCACCCACATACTGACCACTCCGCCACCGCCTTCCTTTGACGAGTAATGAGTGAGTGAGTCTCTGGGTGGTCGGGAGGCTGATAAGGTGTTGTCATGTGTGTGTGCGTGTGTGTGTGTGTGTGTGTGTACCGCTGTTTTCTACCTGGGCAGTCCTCCACACCGACTTTGAAGTTAACGAAGGGAGGAGAGCGTTCAGGTGAGGGGAGGTAAACACAGGTAGACAGATGGAGGGATGGAGGAAAGGAGGGAGGGAAGGAGGGAAAGAAAAGGAAGAGAGAGAGAGAGAGACAGAGACAGGAGGAGTTGTTGTGTCTTTGTTGGTTGTGAAAGTGACAGAGAGGTAAACAGATGGATAATGAGAGAGAGAGAGAGAGAGAGAGAGAATTATTTAACAGATGAGTAACAGTATATACATTTTTCTTTGTTTATTCATTTTTCTGTTTATTATTTTTATTTATATATGGAAAATAACACTGCGATAGATAGACAGATAGATAGATATAGGTAGATAGATAGACAGATAGGTTACTTACTTGCTTAATGAAGAGAAAGATAGATAGATAGACGGATAGATAGATAGACAGATAGATAGATAGATAGATAGATAGATAGATAGATAGATGAATTGAATGAACGGTTAAGAGAGAAAGAACGAAA